>NW_020291069.1:0-21959 GCF_003184525.1 Aspergillus sclerotioniger CBS 115572
GGATAGATATCTAGCTTAGTTTCTTTATTAATATTATATAGATTAATAATAATATAATCTTTAGCTTTAAACCCTTCAGATATGACATTTCACTATATAATAAACATAGAATATTTAGTAAAAGTATAGTCTTTAGAACAATCTATTTTATCTTAAATATGTAATAAATTGATTATTTTATTAATAATTTTATAGTTATACTGGCTGATATAATAAACATATAATTTTAGAATATATTATTTCTAACTATTCTTTATAGAGATCTTTATCTATTTATATTCTGGAATATTAGTATAGTAACATTAATACTAAAAATATCAATATTAATCTATATATTAAAATGTTCAGTAAGTTTATATATATATTAAATAACAGCAGGATTCTTATTATATATAATAATATCTAATAGAGTAATAATAATATTTTCTTTGATAATATTATATTTATTAATAAGCAGATTTTCTGAAGTAGAAGATTTAAATATAATAGTAAAAGTAATGTTATTATAATTATTATATATATTAATATTTAAGGTATTAACAGAGATAGTAAGCTGATTTACTACTGTAATGGTTCCTCCTGTAATATTTATATTAACTTGATATATTATAATAAAATTAAAGTCACATATTGTTGAGATATGTATAATAGGTAATAATAATAAATTCAGAGATTTTATTAGTAATTTTAATAAAAGAAAAGTTTGCATCTATAAGATAAGTATAATATATTAATTATAAAGTCTAATTATTATTTATAAATTTAAAGAGTAGATCTTAAAAAAAAAATTTAATCTTAATAAGGATTCTTCCACGGGAGTGACTAGAGATAATAATATATTATTTAAAGTAAACAGATATAGATAATATATAATTAGTCTTTCATATATAACTTATAATAAAAGTATAATCTTTATATACATGAATAGTTATTAGATAATAGTTAAGATTAATTATAATATTCCTATAATTCATAATATCTATATTTATAAGTAGATTGGATGTTATATTAGTAACTAAGCCATAATCTTAGTTTTAATCTATTTGTGGATAGTAGGTAATATTATTAAAAATAAAAAATAAATATTGAATAATATATATTATGTAGAAGAATATGTAGAATTAGTACTGGTAATACTAATTAAATATTGTATAAAGTAAATCTAAATATTAGATATATTTTTCGTAAAGATATTATTAATAATATTAGATAAACAGTTTGTATCAAGATAAATTTGATAATATGAGAATATACTATTTAAACTAGTATTTATAATGACTGTATATTATGAATACAGGCCTAAAGAGAGATATTAGTATTAAAAATTTTATTAGATTTAATTATTTGAGAATTTAATGATTTAATAATATTTATATTTTTGTATATTATAGTTAGTTTATCTAGATTAGTGAATGCAGAGTAAGATAAATATTTATATAATTTATTATTAAATAAGAATTTTTTATAATAAATAAAATAACAAATAATAAAAGAGTTATGGTGGAAGATGCTGGTATGGGGATTACTATAAATGAAAGATTACGTAGAAAGATTAATATCATGATTAGTATTATTATTCTCTATACTGAATATATAAGAGTTGTTGTTTTAAAATATAGATTTGAAATCTGGCTCAGCATAATATATATTATCAGACAAGCTAAAATAGCTAGATAAATTTTAGTTATTAATATAATTATAAGTATTAGAATTATTACACTTATAATTCACGGGATTAGATTAGGCAGTAATAGTATTATAAAAATATTATTAATTATATTATAATTAATTACTTTATAGATTCTGCAGCTCATAGACTTAGTTTTATTATTATAATCTGTTAATATTTTAGTTATTGAAATTTTGTCTGTACTTATTATTTGAATTCTAGTTAGTATTCTAATTATATCAGTTGTTATTTTGAGAGTTAGAATCTTGACAGGGATATTATTAAGCATTATTATATTCATTATTACTGCTGAAGTATTATCTATAATTACTATTGAATTCGTTAGTATTATATAAAGTATAATAAATAATATTAGTATCAGCTAGATTTTACTATATAGATAACTTCTGAACGAGTAACTATAGAAAAGAACTAACTCTATCTTTTTCAGTAAATCATGGAATGTATTGTTAAAAAAATATATCAAGACAATTTTATACATATAATATTTATTAAAAAAGAGTATTTATATTAATAGTATATATTAAATAAATAACTTCTTATATAAATTCCTGAATAGAATATTGAGCTTAAATATTAATAAAAATATATCTTATTATACTGAGCTTGTTTATAATAACAGCAGGATTTATTTAAACTATTTAACAAGTTTATAAAATATATTATCATTTAAAGAAACTGATTTCTTGATTAAGTATTTTTTTAAGTTAGAAAGTTTCAAATTATATTATAATATAATAGTATTACAAAAATATATATAGTAATATCAGCTTTAACTAAGACTTTATGTTTATACAAAGTAATATTATATATATAATTAAAAAGATACTTATATCTTTATAGAAGATTAGATTACTGATTTACTTTATAATAATATTATCTTTCATATCTGGCTAAAAGTAACTAACTCTATTAATCTTTTACTAACTTAAAATATTATTATTATTATTACTAGCTTCAGAGTACTTGTTACTAGAAAGATCTGGAGTCTGTGTATATAATTAATAAATAATAATATTATTATTTAAAGCTTATATATTTACATATAATATTACTAACTAGATTTTAAAAGTATTTAGCTAAGCATTGCTGAGTACTTTTAATGATATTTGGTATATTATATATAGATAATTTATCAGGCTGTCAACCAGTAATAATAATAACAGGGTTAATAAATATAGTGTTTAATAAGGAGTCTATATATAGTATTTAGCTTAATACAGATTCAGTTTGTAAAGATTGAATGTTTTTAATAAAAGAAAAAAAATAAGATAACGCAGTTCAGAGAAGTATAAAGATTTAAAAGTTTTTATTAGATAAATAATAATTGAAGTAGAGAGTACTGTCTTTTTTAGAATAACTATACTGGAAGTAATAGTCTTAGTCTGAAATACTTAAAAAGTACTGGAAATCAGTATTTAGTTTTTAGAAAATATAGAAAAAAATATAAGATTTACAAATTTAGGAGTAATTACAGAATGTTAGAGGTACGTAGGGAGACGTGGAACAGTCCGAGGTTAGCCTGATCCTTCAGGCTAAGTCACATATTGCGAGTCTAAATAGTGCAAACAATATATATACAGGTATAGAACTGATTACTAGTCTTCCAGAATTCCCAGTAACTAATATAATAAATATTGTATTAAACTATCTGATTATATA
The DNA here is from genome assembly GCF_003184525.1 of Aspergillus sclerotioniger CBS 115572. NCBI lineage: Eukaryota > Fungi > Ascomycota > Eurotiomycetes > Eurotiales > Aspergillaceae > Aspergillus > Aspergillus sclerotioniger. Next base: position 3,353 of record NW_020291069.1, read on the forward strand.
AATTACTTAATCAGATAACTTATTTCTCTGTAAGTCTTATAATCCTAATATACTAAAAGAATATACCATTTATTACAGAATTATCTAAAATATTTAATATCCTTTCTTTTCTTGTACAGACGCCTTATCTTAAGATAATAAAATATAGATTATAATAATATTCATATAATCTATATAATCTTAATACTTTTTTAGTAAAAAAATCTTACTACATATAATTATATATTAATACTAGATACTTTTACTGTATTTATTACTAATTATATCAAATTATTTTATCTGTATAATCTTATTCGTATTATCTTATAAAAATAATATTTTATTTAAATAATATATAACAGTATAAACTCCACTTCTCTAGCTCATATATAGCAGTATTATAGATAATAAATAAAGAAATTAAATAAAGAAATTATCTTTACTTGTAAATAGCTTTATTTTATTATAAATGTAAAATCTTTTATTTTCATATTATCTGTATAGTTCTTTTTCTGCTTTTTCTCTATCAGATATCTTATTTTTATAATCTTAATATATATATTAGAAAAATAATTTTTAATATTATTAGTATGTTTTAAATCTCAGTAAGACTTGTAATAAATAATTTATTATTATTATTTTAATTATTATAAATATGTATATTATTTAAAAATATATTATCTTTATAAATTAATATATCATATTCTATCTGAACAGATTCTATATAATTATTAATTAAGATAATAAATCTTTATTAATTATCTCTTACTTATAGATATATTTATAAAAATATATTATTATTATTATTATTAAATAAGATCTGATAATACTTTATATCAGATTAAACTTATAATAATGATAATTATTTTTTAAAATATATTTTACTACTAGTAGAAAGCTAATATAATAATATTAATCTAATACATATAAGATTTACTATCTAGATTAGTATTATATTTAATAATTTGATTATTGGAGGATGGCAGTCAGGGTAAAGTATCAGTAATAATATCAATTTGTTCTAAATATTAAACAATAGAGAGTTTAAATTACTGTATATAATAAGAAGCTCTAATTAAGTACAGATTTAGTTTATTAGTAGAAATAGTGTTTAATAATAAATATGTAGTGATGTTCACAGTAAATTAACAATTAATGTAAATAATTACTAATAATATTATATATTTAATTAGACAGTAGACCTTATAGAGTGTTTATATTAAACAGGAAACTTCCAGGTATGTAAGCCAGTATTAATACTTAGTTGATATTAATATTTAGCTAAGAAATAATACTAGATAAATATGTGAGAAGAGGAAATAGCAGTATTAATATATTTTTAATTATAATTAATATAATATAGTATGGCACTGTAGCCTTTATAAAATATATTTCAATTAATATAAAGTTAGAGCAGATATTTAAAATAAGTAAGAATCAATTACTTAATAAACTCTGATTACAGTTAATTAAACGTTTAATATTTAGTATCTGTAGAATTATTATATATAGTAGAAATAATAAATTTATCACGCGCAGGTGATCTAGAAAAGCTTTTTAATATATTTTTAAATATTTATATTTTTTTTGTTATTATAGAGGCCTTATTTTTTTAATATAATAAATAATATAGTTATAAAACTAGCCGGTAAGGCTAATATAATGCTTAAGATTCTTTAATATTTGAAGAAACTTTAGTAATTATATAATATAAAGTTTATCTTTAGATATATATAAACTTAATATATAAATATATTAATCTAGTAAACAGATACAAGAAATAATGATAAACGCTTTCTTAAATATAACTTTGATTACTATTTAAGTTATTTAATTTAACAAAGACTTGCTTAAGATAATTAATATGTTTATTAAATAAACAAGACGTAATAATCATATTATTAATATATATATAACAGAACATATAAAGATCTTTTAAATAAACATTCATTTACTATTAAACAAATAAGATAGAGTTAATAAATCTTATTATAGTAATATTAAAGATTTCTTAACCATGGTGGCTGATAATAATGAGATAATAATAATAATCTTTATAGACTGGTTACTAATAAAGAATTTAATAAATATTAAGTACTGAGATGTACAAACAGTACTTTAATAAAGTAATAATATTAATAATAATAAATATAAAGTAAATATCTAGCTTCATTTCTTAGTACCGCGTGAATCTATAATAATACAGTCTTTTAATATAAAGTCTAGATATATAGATATCATACTATATATATAACAAAGACAGAATAGCTAGCAAAAATATAGTCTTCAAAATAATTTATTTTATCTTAACTATATAGTGAATTAAATATTGTATTAATAACTTTATATTTATATTAACTGATATGATAAATATATAGCTTGAGGATATATTATTTCCAATTATTTTTTTTAAAGATCTTTATTTAATCATATTTAAACTTATTAGTAATACTGATATTAAAAGTATCAGTATTTATCTATATATTAAAGTATTTAGTAAGCTGATGTATATATTAAATAATTACAGGATCCTTACTATATATAATAATATTTAATGGAATAACAGTAGTATTATCTTCAGAAATATTATACTTATTAATAAATAGATTTTCTAAAGCTGAAGACTTATATATAGCAGATTTATTATTATTGATCTGGATATTAGTATCCTGAATATTAATATTATTAATATAAATAAAGACAGTGACTAGTTTTATAGTATTTATATTAACTTAATATAATGTAATAAAGTTAGAATTAGAGACATTATTTAAGTAAATATAATAAATAATGATAATAAAATCAGATATATTATTAAAAGCTTCAATAAAAGAAAAGTTTTTATCCACGAGATAGATGTAGTATATTAAGTATAAAGTTTAACTACTATCTATAGATTTGAAAAATAGATCTTAATTAGATAGATCCTTCTTAATCTTGATAAGCATTTATCCATGTAAATAACCAGAGACAATAATATATTAGCAAGAATAGATAAATATAAGTAATATATAATTAATCTTTTATATATATTTTATAGTAAAGATAAAATCTTTACATGTATAAATAGTTGCGAGATAATAGTCAGAATAAGTTATAATATTTTTATAAATTATAATATCCATATTAATAAGAGGATTAGGCTTTATACTAGTAACTAAGTGAGCTATAACTTTAATCTTAGTATATTTATAAATTATAGATGTTGATATTACTAATAATAAAAAATAAATATTAATTAAAGTATATTCAGTAGAAGAATGTTTAAAACTAATTCTAGTAATATTAATTAAGTACTCAGTAAATTGGATTTAAATATTAGATATATTCTTAGTAAATATGGTATTGATAATATTTAATGAACAGCCTGTATTAAAATATATCCGATAATAAGAGAAAGTATTATTTAATCTATTATTAGTAGTGATTGCATGCTATGAATATAAATCAAGAAAAGTATTACTTCTATTAGCTTTAATTATCTAAGAAGTAGATAACTTGGTACTTAATAGTTTAAGAATATAAATAGTCTTGAATAATATAGTTAGTTTAAATAGATCTGTAGTTACATTACAGGATAAAAAAAATTATTATTTATGTTTTTTAAAAATCCTTTATAGCAAATAAAATAACTCATAATAATATAATTAAATTATTATTAAAGATATTAATATTGATATTATTATAGATAAAAGATTCAGTAAAAAGATTAATACTATAATCAGCATGACTAACCTCCATACTAAATATATGAAAGTGTTTATTTTCAGATATAGATCTGAAATCTGTCTCAGCATAATATATATTATCAGATAAGTTAAAATAATTAAAAAATTACCAGTACAGTAAACACTGGGGTTACAGAACAGATCATAATAATTATAATTATAAATATTAGTAAGTTAATAATTATATAATATAAGTACTTGCTAATCTTGATTTTTATAAGATAAAGTATTACTAGTAAAGACAGTATAAGTCCTAGTATACTGATTATTATGGTTATTATACGTGCCATGATTCTATAGCTGATAATTAGATAATCTATATTATTAATTATTAATATAAAAGTTAATATTAAAATTATTAGACTATAATTCACGGGATTAGATAATAATAATTTTATAAAAATACTGTTAATTGTTCTATTATAGTTAGTTTGACTAGCTTTACAGATTCTGTGGCTAGTAGGCTTGGTTTTAAAATAGCCATAATTTATTAGTATTCTAGTTATTAAAGCTTTATTTATATCTGTTACTAGGATTCCAGTTAGCATTTATGTTTTGATTGTATTAATTATCTCTTTCAAAAACAATTCATACTTTAATAAAAACATTATTAATTACTATTATAATAATTATTACTGCTGAAGCACTGTCTGTAATTATTTTTAAACTAATTGATATTATATTAAACATCATAAGTAGTATTAGGATCAGCAAGATTTTACTATATAGATAACTTCTAGATAAATAACTGTAGAAAAGAATCTAGTTTATCCTTCTTAGTAAATTATAAAAAAATATATTATTAAAAATACACATTAAAGTAATTATTATATTTTTCTCTCTTATATTAAGATCTGAGGTTATAAGAAAGACTCTTTTTCTTTTTTTTCTTTTTCCTCTATCTAGTTAATAAGATATAGATAAGGATTTATTTTTCTATCTGTACTAAAATTAAGAATCTAGTCTATCTATATTCTTATTATTAGCTGTCTCTTATATAACGTTTTTTAAAAAAAAGCTTTTTTTATTTTTTTCTTATTCTGATTACTGTATGCAGATAAAATTTTACTTGTTTTATTTCTTATTTTTTTTCTCACCGGGTAAAGTTAAAGATAAACTTATTTAATATTATAATCTTTATTTAATATTACTTTTTATTTTTTTACTGTACTGATATTATTTTCTTATTCTACTTTTCTTACTGTATTCTTCTCCGTCTCTAATAGCTTTATTGCTTTTTATATTAATCGATTTCTCTATTAAGAAAGAAGATATAAATCTTTTTTTAATTAATCTTTTTCTTGAATCCTTTTTATTAATCTTCTTTGTTTTATTATCTTTAGCTTCTATTCTTCTAGTTCTATCTCTATCTTTATTAACTACTTTTCTTATTTTACTGTTATATTTATCTATATTTTCTTTATTATTTTATATAAGATTCTGGCTTATTAAAAATTCTCTGATTATATATTTAAGGTCTATCTTTAAAAATTATAACTGTAAGATCTAGCTAATCTTATATATAATATTAATTTTATATATATTCTTAAATAGTATTAAGTAATACCCGTGTCTGTAGCCTGTCTGTTTATAGATTTTATAATAAGACTTTATTATTAGATAAATAAAATCTTAATTCAAAATAATTCTGTTACTTTATTAGTTCTATTCTTTATAATCTATTAATGAATATCTTAAATTTAATATTATACTATCTAACATAATCTTTTTATTAGTACTAATACTTTTTAAAAAGATTCTATTATAATATTTAACTCAGATAATAAATTAATTAATTAATAGTTAGTAAATATACTATATAAATATATAGAGAAAAATATTAATATTTAAAATAAATATATACTTTTAGTTACTGCTCTACAAGACTTTTAGTTCTTGATTTATTATTCTTTAAGATAAATATAATCTAAGATTTCTTCTTATTATTTTTCTCTTTTTCTTTTAATTTTCAATTATATTATTACTTTTTAAAATTTATACCCGTAACTAGCCTTAAATAATAATATTAATTATTATTATTCTTTTCTTATAATAAAAAATAAAATATCTTTTAGTTTTTCTGAGGGTGTTCCGGTTCTAATTATAATTTGTATTGAAAATCGTTTTAGTTATATATAATAATAATATTTTCAAAATATTTAATTAGTTTTTAAATACTCTAAGCATGGCTTATCTACTTAACTTTATAGTTATTAATATAAATTACTGCCAGTTACTAATTATCTTTCTATTAAAATAGAAGCTAATTTATTATACTAGAATAAAATAAATTAATATGAAATATATTATAAATATTAGTTAGAACATTCAAGCAGACAGAATAAGTTTTCAATATTTTAATAATCTTTTATTTAATATTTTTCTAATCCAGTTTCTTATTTACCTAATTAGATTTAATATCTTTTAAATTTAGCTATACTATATCGCCTGCTTAATATCTAAATATAAAAGATTATAATTTATTTATCTTTTTTAGCTCCTTACTGAATGTATATTAAGAATATTCTAATCTAATTATTAATTCTTTTAACAATATAGATAATAATCTCTTCTACGTATATTCGATTTTTGGAAATCTTATTATATAAGATAAATTAGTATTTAATTAAATTAAAGAAGATTAACTTATAATTATAGTTTCTTTTTAAAAAAAAGAAGATTCTGGTGGATACAGAAGTCTATAAGTTAATAACTAGTTTAATAAAGAAAAAACTGGTTTTAATTATTTTAATCATATTAGATATAAATTAAAAAATATTTTTTTACTATATTTTTCACTTACTTCGTTATTTGATCAGTTTAAAGATAATAAATTATAGAAAGCTGTTTTTTAATAACTAGAAATGTATATCAATATATCTATATTTAATTCGTAAACTATATTTCTTAATTAAAGATAATTATTCTAGATATATTATATTATCTTATATAATTATTTATTATTATTTAAATTAGAGTTTCAGCTGTAGTTTCCTTTATAACTATTAATATTGTTTTTTTAATTAGTTAATAATAATTAAAATATTTATATTTTTTTATTTTTTAATAATTTAATAATAAAGTTTATACTAATATCTTATCGTAGATATTTAAATTTTAAAAATAATTTTCGAAGTCTATATTCTTACTTTTATTAAACTTTAATCTTTTTGTAAATATTATAGTTTTATATAAATCTTTAAATATCTTATATTAAGTTCAAAAGTATTCTCAGCTAAATATTAAGTCTATTTTTGTCTTAAATATCTTATTAAAGAAGAATTATATATTTTTTATATTAACCTAGTCTATAATAATTTAAAGTCCATAATCTATCTTTATTTTTTAAAGATTAATATTCTTTAAAAGTTTATAGTATACTCAGAAATAAAGATTTTAAATCTTAATTTGAACAGAAATCTTTATAATCTTCTTCTCACAGCCTTCTTTACTATTTAATAAATACTATCTTATTTTTTTATATTTATTTATAGTAAGTTAATATTAATTCAAATAAATATTAATTTTAATTATTTCATGTCGATAGCCCCGCGGCACTTCTAATTAAAATAATTAGAAAAAATATATTATAATTTATTTATTTTAGTTATTTAGTATATTTTAGTCTTACTAAAAAAGAATATTTACTTGATTATTTTTCATACTTCTTTATTATAAGAAAAAAAAGTTAAATTTATTAAGAAAAGATTTTAATAAATATATTTTTTAAAAGGTTTTCATAATGTATAAAAATATTCTAGATTTTTAAAATTTATAATTATTTTAAACTTTCTAATAAAATATAACTCTGTATTCTAGAGTTTCATATATTTTATAACTGCTAGTGATTTCTTATTATAAATCTTAGAATTATATTTTATAGAAATTAAATCTTAAAAAAAGTATATATACAAATGAAGTTTTTTTATTTTATTATATTATAATAAATATTCTTCCAGATTATAATCTAATAAATTAGTTTTCAGTATTATTCAGTTATCCGGAATAAAAAAGATAAGTACTCGTTTAACATAGAATATTTTTAAATTTATTAAAATAAGATATCTTTTTAATTAGATTATAAAAGAGCTTAAGTAGTCCTGAGAATTTCAGTACAAATTAATAATAGAAATCAATAAATTTAATACATTTATGTACTCTTTTAACAGTAGAGAAAGACTCTTATTTTAAAATAATATAGATTTTTTTAAAATATATACTTACTTTTTATTTTACTTTAATAATAAACTCTAGATACTTAATCTCTTTTTACTTAAACTTGTATTTATTAATATTCAAATATAAACTATTTACTTGTAACTTAATTAGCACCTTTTCAATATAGATTTAGTATCAATAAAAAAAAGTTAAAAAAATAAATATATTATTTAAATAGACTAAACAGAATTTATCTAGATATTCCTATAATATTTAGTTAATATATTTCTAGAAGATACTAAATATATTTATTAAGTTAAAAAATATAATTAGTTATCTATGTGATCTATACTATATATAAAATAAAATTATCTATTCTTATCGTTTAGTAATTTAGATTATATAAAAAATAATTAAGATATTAAGTTTTATAAATTATTTAGCTTTTTGAATCTAGTTCAGAGTCTCATAAATTCATAATAATAAGTAATAATAATCTTTTATAATAATATTTAAATTAGAATAATTAATATAAAAATTAAGATTATTATTAAAGACTTATTTATATAAATAAAATCTTTGTCTAGAAACTCTGTTAGCTTCTTTTTTAATATAAGAGGTTTATCTCTTCATATATTATAAAAAGAGTATTATAATAATTAAAGAATCTTTCTAACCTTTTTTATGTTTAATAATATAAATAATACCCGGCCCGTGATAAAAGAGTAAGAATTTAGTATTTTTTAATTTTCATAATTTTAATAATTATTAGTACTGTTTTAAAAAATTATTTCTTAAATTTAGCTTTATTTTTATATATAAGATTTTTTTATATTTTCAAAAAAACTATAAATGTCTTTATTTTTAATTATAATACTTTTCTTTTTTTGAGATTTAAGTTTAGAAAGCCGCGGCTGATACTGAAATAAGAATATATTTAAAAAATAATATTTATAAAATTTTAGAATAAATATAGATTACTTTAAAATAGATTCAGTTCTGATTTATTTTAATTTTCTTATTATAATGTTCTAATCAGAGTAAGCTTAAAATAATATTATATTTAAGATTGTAGTTGTATATATATATATAAGTATTTAATTTTATATAAATTAATATTTAAATAAATTTTGATTATATAAATAATAATTTTCTTTCTTCTAATCCTAATTACTAGTATGGAAATAATAAAGATTCAGTTGAGATTATATCTTCAATTATATCATTAATAATATTATAAATGAGATATTTTGTATCTATTATGATTTATATATTAATTATTTAATTAAGAATTATATGTAGAAGTAATAGCCTGGTATTTATATATTTTTCTTTAAATGTTTTTTATTTAAGATAAATTTCTTTATTTATAAGTCTCTATTTATAACTTCATACAGACTATTTTTTTAAAATCTTATTATTTTTATTAATTAAGATTTCTTTTATTAAATCTTTCTTATAACTAGTAGAAGTAGCCCAAACTGTAAATCAAGTACTAAATTCTTAATAATATTCTCTACTAAAATATTTTTTGTCTTTATAATAAATACAGATATCTAATTTCCTTTTTCATTAGTTTTTATTAGTATTTATCTAACTAAGCAGAGACTAGATTATATATTAATCTTAGATTAAGAGTTTTTATATTATCTCTCATTATTTATACCTATAACTATATATTTCTAATCTATAATATTTTTAATATTATTAATTAATATAGCATGCTAGAAGTGTTAGTAAGAATATATATTTAATAAATAACACTAGAAACCTTTTCAAATACTATTTTTATTTCATATTATAACTATGTTATTATCATTTATTATAGTATTTTCTATTAAGATAACTCTTCTGTAGACTTATAATTACTTATATTAAAAATTAATAGATAAAGTTTTTTAAAGTAATAATTTTTAAAGTATTTTTTTAAACAGTATTCTCTATTTAAATTAGAATAATATTAAAATTTCTAAGAAAGTCCTTAAAGTTTTATTATGTTAATAAAGAAAGTACAGTTTTTCTGTTTTACTATCTATTATTTAAGTTTTTCTTATCTACTTATTAAATTAGTAAAAAATCAAGCTTATGTCTAGTTATCTATTATTCTTCTATTTTATTTTATTTAATACGCAGCCGGTCTCCGTACTGTAAAGTTAAACTATTTCTAATATTAAAGACTAAGCCCACATATCTCGAAGAACAATATCTCTAAATATAAGAAACAATAGTTAATCTTAAAAATAAGAGGCTTGAGAGTTCTCAGGATTTTGTATATAATAGAATACGTTAGCTGATAATAACAATATTACTTAACCGAGTCCGTTAGTATACGGGATCTCATCCCATAACAAAAATTATTTAATTAATATAATTAAAAAGTTTAATTTTTTTTAAATAAGATTTTTTTATATTACGGAGAATATATTTTTAATATGTTATTTTTATAATATAAGAAATACAGATATAAGATAAAATATAATATTTATTATCTTATTTTATGATTCACAAAGTAATAAATATTTACTTTAAAATAATTTCTTAATTTTATTATATAGTAATAGTATTTAATTACATTATTTTTATAGTATTTTATATTCAGTATTTTTCTTATAAATAATTTTATAATCTTTAATTAAGATAGAAGATTATAATATAATAAACAGATTTTTCGTTGATAATTAAGAAATTGCGAAAATTACTTCTAGAATCTATAATCAGTATATTTTAATCTGTCTTATACTTTGCTAAATTAATATCTTATTTAGCTTTATTATTTATTTCTATATTTATAATTTCTGAATCTCTACTTTTTTGTATACATTTTTTACTTTAAAATAGTTATATTCTTATTTTTAAAATAATTAATTAATCTAGCCATACTTAGAGACTCTTTATTATACTATAGAGTTTATTTTTTAAAATAGAAAGACTTAATAATAAGAATTTTACTAAATTGGGTAAGTCTTTTTCTAAAGTCATATTTAAGTATAAAATATTATTTTTGATTTTATAATTTTTTATAGAGAGAGTAATCAGCATTATTAAAAATATATAAAACAATATAAAATAATATAAAATTAATCTTAAAGATCCGGCTAAGTTATATTGCGAGTCTATATAGTATAAACAATAGATATATATAGATATAGAACTGATCATTAGCTTTCTAGAGTTTCTAGTAGCTACTATATTAGATATTGTATTAAGTTATCCAATTATATAGATTACTTAGTTAAGTAATCTGTTTCTCTATAAGTCCTATAATTTTAACATATTAAAAGAGCGCGTTATTTATTATGAGATTATTTAAAATATTTAATATTTATTTTTCTTTATACAAATATCTTGCCTTAAGTTAATAAAATATAGATTATAATAATATATATATAATCTGTATAGTCTTAATACATTCTATCTAAGAAGATTTTACAAAATATAATTATATATTAATACTAGATACTTTTACTGTATTTGCTACTAGTTATATTAAACTACTCTACCTGTATAGCCTTGTTCTTATTATCTTAAAAAGACAGTACTTTATTTAAGTAATATATAATAATACAGACTTCACTTCTCTAGCCTATTTATAGTAATATTATAAATAATAAATAAAGAAATTAAATAGAGAAATTATTCTTACTTATAAATAACTTTGATTTATTATAAGTACAAAAGCTTTTATTCTCTTATTATCTGCGTGGTTTTTATTATTCTTTTACTAGATATCTTGTTCTTACATTACAGTCTTGGTATATATGTTAATTGCTTTATATTATTAATAAGAATTTTCTTTTTAATTATATTGTTTATTTTTTATTATATAACTTGTTATTATTATTTAATAACTTAATATTAATATTAAATAGTTTGTATATTATGTATTACATATTTAGTATTTCAATAATTAAATAGCTAGTTATTTATATTAATAATCTTAAAAATTTATTAAATATTTTATTAATTAAGTTATTATTTTCTTTCTCTTTCTGATGGTGGGTGGGTGTATTAAGATATATTTTATGATAATTTATTAAATAATATTCAATATTTTATTTTTTTTTATATCTTCTATACTACCCGTGCCTGTATTATACCCTGTTATATTATTATTATCTTTTCTACTATTTAAATAATCATTATTAATTAAATATCTTAAATCTATACTGCCTGCATACCTGGGACTAATAATTCTTATAATATTAATAATATATATTAAAAAATGGTTCTTAGCATTATTAATATATTTTATATCTTAATAAGATCTATAATAGATAATATATCAGTCTTCTACTATATTGTTATATTAACGAATCCTTTCTTTTAATAATCATTATAATACTATTCTTTTATCATCTTTCTTATTCTGCTGCTATAAAGATGATAGTATATTTATAAACAAATTTTAAATCTTTAATATAATTTATTTAATAATATATATTATCATCCTATCTATTCTATCTACTGGTTGTTGTTTTTTATTTCATTGCTTTACTGATTTCGGGTGTCTGAAAGCCTCAGTAACTAAATATTATTATTAAATATATTTTTCTTTTATATTATATTTTTCTATCTTTTTATTAGTTTTATTATTGACTTTATTTTCTTTCTCATTTCCATAGTATTTTTTATCTTGTGTTCTGTGTCCTGTCTGTTTACTATATTAAAAGTATTAAATATTATTACAATATAATCTCCGATTTGTTAAACTTACTTATTAGATTACTTTATTCTATACTCTTTCGGATTCTTCTTATACTGTAAAGTTTAATTAAGATATTCTATATTATGTAGATTACATTCTTATTAAATTATATATTTAAAAACTTATATCTGCTAACTATTATCTCTATTTTTCTGACTAAAATATTAATAAGAGTGTTTTTTATAAAGCTATTAAAGAATGTCTGTATTTAATTAATTCTATTACTTACTTTATCAGATATTTATAGTAGATTTCTATATAAAAACTAATAATATAATTTCATTTAATCTTCTTTATTTACTTAATTATTTAAGATTTGTTTTTTTATTGAGATCACGGAATTTTAGTCTAGATTCTGTTACTATTACTCTTAAATTAATAAATCTTATAGTTATTTCTTCTTTATATTACTTTTTAGATTTTTAAAGAGTAAATATTAATTTTTAATATTTTTTACTTATTTTAAGTAAAGATTTTTTTAGAACTACTACTTCAGAAGGAATAGTACTATTTATTTTAATTACTATTTATTTAATAAAAACCTTTAAATTTTTATACTTTCTATAATTATATTGTCTTATCTTTTCTTTTTTTATTAAAGATATTTTGAAAACTGAATCTATATTAAGCTAAGCACTGCATATAGACTTACTATTAAATACTATATTTATTAATCCTGCTATTATTACTGCGAGTTATCAGCCTGATAAATTATCTATATGTAATATACTAAATATTATTAAAAATACTTAATAATATTTAGTGATCTTTAAAAACCAGTTAACCACTTTATCTGTAAATATATAAGTCTTAAATAATAATATTACTATTTATTGATTATAAATTTTAGATTCTTTCGTCAGTAATAACAGATATTCTAATATTAATAATAATATTAATAATAATATTTTAAATTATTAAAAAATTAATAAAGTCAGCTACTTCTGGCTAGATGTAAAAGATAATATTATTATAAAGTAAATTAATAATCTAGTTTATTATAAAAATATAAATACATTTCTTGACTGTATATATAAATATAGTAAGATTTAGTTAATATTAATATTACTTATTATATTTAATATAATATTAATTAGTTTAATAATATTTATAAATAACGCTTCAGTAGTAATAGTTATAGCTATTATAATATTAATCAATAATATCTTTATTAAGACTCTAATTCCTAAATTAGTAATTAATACAATCAGAATACTAACTAGAATCCTAATAATAGATATAGATAGAGCTTTAATAATAAATTATAATAATAAAATTAAGCTTACCAGCTGTAAAATCTACAAAACCAGTTAAACTAACCATAATAATAAAATAATTAATAATGTTCTTATAATACTACTACCGCCCAATTTAATATTATAAATCATAATTCTAATAATCAATAGTAATATAATAATAATAATATTAATAATTAATAATATAGATAACAGTTATTTAATTTTTGATTATAGAACTATAATATATATATCAACTATAGTAATTAGTATATAAAAGCTTATACTACTTTTACCAGTGATATCCTGCCTTATAAGGATTAGGATTAATAAGTATTTAAATTATATAATTATTTATTACATAATTATCTATTTTATAGTGATGATTAGTACTGTTATAATCTGTCTTGCAATCCTAGTATTTACTATACTAGTAACTCTTTTAATTATAGTAATACTCAATATTTATCTAGTTACTTTAATCTGTTTAATGATGTGTATTATACTGAACAAGATTTTGAATCTATATTTAAAAATAATGATTTCTATATATTTACTACAGAGATTAATAATAGTAAGAATCTAAATATTTTTAATCATGAATATAATAACTATATTATTATCAATTATTTTGTCTGCTATAAAGATTTTTTATTTAATAATAAATTATATAAATCTTTATCTTGTTCCTTATCCATAAATCTACATGTCTACTTTAATATTAATATCTACTCTCCTGAATACTTTATTAATATAACTGGTATTAATTCGAAATATTCTTTTAATAAATATATTTTATTTAATATTTATTTTTTTATCTGCTGTTTCTGCAGATTATTAGGTTTCTACTTAAAATTATATAACGATTAAAGTTCCTGTATATTTAGTTAATAGTATAAAACTAAATCTACTTATTAGTATAAATATCATTAGTTATAAAGAAATAATTATGGATTCTGATTATTATATTATTATTATTTATGTCTATAATAAGTTTACTTTCTCTATTGATTATAAGCTTAAAGTTAATTATATATTATCTATATGTATGTACTTTAGTTAATATATTATTATACTTATTTATTCACATGGAAGAGTCCTTGTCAAGATTAAATTAGATAATCTATCCAATTAGAATCTAATTTTTAAAGTTATTAGAAATATTTATATTTTATGATTCATATACTATATATATCTTATAGTTATTAAATTTCTTTTATTAAAGTCTTTAATAAATCTTTTAGGTTTATTATTATTATTGATTATACTTGTTTTCGTGATATTTCAGATTTTAATTTTATTATAATATATTATATAAATACTGATACTGTGAAGCTCACTGCTATTAATTCTTATAATATTAATATAACATAATCGGTAGGCGAGCGGGCCACCTCACGCGTTTTTGGCCACGGTTGGAAACCTCGCTCAACCCAACCACCAACCATGCCTCCAAAATCGCGTCAAAATTCAAGAAATCCAATTGAGCAGGAGGATAGGAATCTACTAGCAGTTACTGCTTTAAAAAATAAGGAAATCTTCAATATTCGCAAAGCAGTACATCTTTATAATATTCCACGTACAACCCTCTAATGATGATTAAATAGCCAGCCATACTTTTCGAGCAGACACGCGCAAATAGTCATAAAATGACTCAGAATGAAGAATATTTGCTAGTCAGATGGATCTTATCACTAGATCAACGTGGTGCACCTCCTCGGCCATCTCATGTACGAGAAATAGCTAATATTCTTCTTTCTTAACGTGATACTACAGCTATTCAATTCATTGGAGAGAAATGGGTATATAACTTTATTTAACGCCATAATAGATTAAATACATGCTTTTCTTGAAGATATGACTATCGACATGCTCAATGCGAGGACCCTAAAATTATTAAGAAGTGATTTAACTGCATATAAATCATTATAATACAGAATAGGATTGTATCTGAAGATATCTATAACTTTGATAAGACTAACTTTGCTATAGGCTTGGTAGCTACTACTAAAGTAGTTACTAGAGCTGCTTTTTATGGGAAAGCACCTCTTATACAGCCAGACAATTGAGAATAGGTTACTTCTATTGAATGTATTAATACTTCTAGATGGGCTCTTCCACCATGCATTATGTTTAAAGAAAAGATCTATATAAAGGGCTGGTATCAAGGCACTCTACCACATGACTGGAGAATTGAGCTTAGTCCTAATAACTGGATTAGTGATGAAATAAGCCTTCGCTGGCTCAAGAAGCTCTTTATTCCTGTAATTACTGCCTGTACTACAGGGAAATATCGCCTTCTAATTCTTAATGGCCATGGGAGTCATTTAACACCTTAATTTAATTAAATATATAGTAAAAATAATATTATTTCTATCTGTATATCTGCTCATTCTTCGCATCTACTACAGCCTCTAGATATTAGCTATTTTTTACTATTAAAGCTCTTATATAGATGCTTAGTAGAAACTAAGACATATCTTAGATTTAATCATATTAACAAGCTTAACTTTTTTAAAGCCTTTCCTCAGGCGCGTGCAGAGATCTATACTACTAGTAATATTTATAGTGATTCCTCTGCTACTAGACTAGTTCCATATAATCCAGAAAGTGTGCTTAATCAGCTTAATATTCAGCTGAATACACCTACACCACCAGGCAGTTGGTCAACTAATTCAGTGCCTAAAACACCTCATAATCTTCATCAGCTAGAGAAGGAAGTATCTATAATCAAGAAGCTACTAAGAGCATGCACACAGAGTCCTTCTCCTATAAAGACCGCGCTAGATCAACTTATTAAAGAATGTGAAATGGCAATGAATAGTACTATTATTTTAACGCAAGAAAACCATGGTTTACAAGCTGCATATGAGAAACAGCTTCAAAAGTGCAAGAGATTTACTAGGCAGCTTACTACTGCAGAGGGTCTTTCTATCCAGGAGGGCCAGGAGCGATTTCAGCAAGAGAATATAGTCTCTGAAGTTTAAGATACTATATTTCAAGATATAGGACTGCTTATAGTTGAACCACGTGTACGGGCGCTACCGCGTTGCAGTGAGTGTCATATTCTAGGATATAGATGGTTGCAATGTCCTAATCGAGCTCCTAATTAGTTTTTCTATAAAAATGCAATTGTTTCGTTGATAAAGGTCCTTAAATCACACCTAGAGGTAGAAATTGGGTGGAGGTGGTCCGCTCGCTTGCGTGGCTCGCTTGCTTACCGATTACGTTATATAAGTTCTCAGTCTTAGATAACGTACTTATTAATGAGTATAATATTTCTAAAGATAATATTACTATGACGTCTCTTAATTTTATTATATATAATAAGAATCTTTTTATTATTTAATATATATATTAACTTACTGAATACTTTAATATATAGATAAATACTAATACTTTTAATATTAATGTTGCTAATATTTCTGAGTATAAATAGATAAGAATTCTTATAAAAGATAGATAGGAACAATACATTCTAAAACTGTCTATTTGTTATATTAATTAATATAACTATAAGATTATTAATAAGATAGTTAATTCTCTATATATTCAAGATAAAATAGAATATTTTAAAAAATATATCCCTGCTGGTTATCTTATATTTATTATATAATAAGATATTTATACATTTAAAGAATTTTTATTTAAAGATTATAGTATTATAAATTTATACAGTATTAATACAGAAATTAAATTAGATATCTACTTCATACCTGCTATTAATAATATTATTATTTTATTAAAGTATTATTTATATATCTTAGTACATAATACTTGCTAGATATTTTATTAATACCTAGTATATAAAGATTATTATTATTATCTTATTATTACTAGTTATTACAGTTAGAAGATTTCTAATATTACTATAATAAGATTTATTAATTTAGCTTTTGTATTTAATATTAAATAAATATTTCTTTGAAGATCTTCATGCTTTCTGCTGTATACATATTAATAATATAATTATTATATTCTGTTTATTTAATAAATTTATTAAATATCTTAAATAAGGCTTTATTAAATTGAGTGATTCAAATATTAAAATTATATTCAAGAAAGCTTCTTATTTTTTCTTTTATCTGTTTACTGGATTAATATATTAATATATTAGATTTATATCTGAAAATAAACTCTATATTATATAATTATTAAAATTTCTCTGGGTATTAAAGAACTTTAAACATCATATTAACTTGACCAGCTGGTTTTATAACTATATTAATCATTATACTAAAAAATAAGACTTTTATAATAATAAAAAATAGAGATATTTAAATATATTAAGAAATCCTCATAGATTATTTAATCATAATAAATTTATTATTTTTATGATAGAATAATTTTACAAATACTAAATATTAAGCTTTTAATCAACTCTAGTCAGAGTTTACTAAGAAATTATTTCTTATTTATTTTAATCATTTATTATAACTTTATATTAATCTAGATATATTCTATAAAGCCTACAGTGCCATACTATATTATATTAATTATAATTATAAGTATACTGATACTACTATTCTCTTTCTTTATATATCTATTTATCCAGTATTTTTTCTTAGCTATATATTAATATTAGTAGAGTATTAATACTGGCTTATGGAGCTGGAAGTTTCTTATTTAATATAGATAATTTATAAAGGTTGTTATCTGATTAAATATATAATTGTACTAGTAGTTATCTATACTAATTATTAATTTATTATAAATATTACTATATAGCCATCTTTAAATATAACTTTTACTGATAAACTGAACTTATGTTTAGTCAGAGCTTTTATTATATACAGTAATTC
>NW_020291070.1:0-18691 GCF_003184525.1 Aspergillus sclerotioniger CBS 115572
TTACTTATTAAATTAGATAAGTCTTTTTAAGATTATATCTTAAATATAAGATACTATTTTTAATTCTAGGCCTTTCTTATAAAGGGAGTAATCAGAATGATTAGAGATATATAGAAAAATATAAAATAATATAATATTAATCTTAAAAATCAGATTAAAATTTATATTATAAGTTTATAAAATATAAATAATATATATATATATACAGATATGAAACTGATTACTAGCTTTCTCAAGTTTCTGATGATTAATATAATAAATATTTTATTAAATTATCTAATTATATAGATTATATAATCAGATAATCTATCTACTTATAAGTCCTGTGATCCTGACATGTTGGGAGAGCACGCTATCTGTCACAGGATTGCCTGAGGTGTCTAACATTACTTATCTATATATAAAGTACAGCCTTATCTACAGAATTAAAAATATATTAACTAATTATTAAGATTGCAGAGAGCAATCTCTGTGACCAGACTAAAGATAATTATTATACTTCTAATTATAATTACTAGAAATATATATTATAAATATTAATAAAATTAATAAATTATAACATGCACTGTATATCTAATCATATAAAGACTAATATCATGCTTCAATTATAAAAATAATCTTATAAAGGTAGGTATAGGTTTTCAACTATAAGAAAACATTATATTTAATAAAAATATGAATTCAACTACAGGTACTGCTATCCAGCAATATTTATAATTTAACTATAATTATTACTTTATTTAAAGTAAGATTTCGGATTATACAGCTAGTAAATTTATATAATACTTATCAAACTAGATATCTATAAATAAATCTATAAATTAATATTAAGACTAAATTATAATCCTGATTAGTTATAGTAAAGAAAGTTTCATAAATCTTTGAATATACTCTCAGAAAAAAGATAACCTGTAAACAAGTAGTTTTCTAATAATCAAAAATACTAAAATATTTAGTATAGAATAAGTGGTACAGCTATATATAAAGATAAAATATATATAAAAAAAAGTTAATTATAAGAAGTTAAATAATACTAAGAATACTTATATGAAGAAATAATTATTTAAGATTAATCTTATATATATCTTTATAGAGAAAGATATATTGACTATATTAGCAGGAATAATAACTAGTATAAAAAAAGCTATAATAATAATAAAAGAGAGAATAATAGATGATTATAATATTATTAGCTACAAATATTAAAATACTTATAAATAGTATAGACTTATTATAAAAATCATAGTTAACAAGAATCTTATAAAAAAGAGAAAAGAAAAAAAGAATCCTGCAGAGAATATAGCAGTAATAATAATATAATCTTAAATAACTAAGTAGAGCTTGTAGTAAAAGAATATTATAAAATATAAATTATAGATATAAATAATATTATCTATGATTATATAATACAGTTTTACCGTCATCTTAAATTATTTAATAATAATATTACTTTAACGCGTTATTATTCTATATATATTAGATAAAAATATCCCTTTCTCAAGAAAATCAATTATAAATGCCTGTTTTAGCTATTAAAAATAAATAAATCCAGTTAAATCAAAAGATTGCTGATATATTTCATGTATCAGAAGCCACTCTTTACCATTAGTTTTAAGAAAAGAAATCATGTACAGAAACACGCGCTAGCGGCCATAAATTATCAGTTCTTAAAAGAGAAGTCCTCATTAAGAGACTACTAGGTGTAGATAAATAAGGCTTCTTAATTTAAACTGAATTTCTATATAGAATAGTATAGAATCTACTTTATAAATATATATAATATCTGACTACAGTTCTTAAAATTAATTATACCTATTTATTTATTAGACACCATCCTGAGCTATATATAAGATATAATTAAAGAATTTTATATCAGCAGATAAAGTAAGAAAATCTAAAGATAATAAAGCCATAGTTTAAAACTATATATAATGTTATTTAAGAATATAGTATATATAAAAATTATATTTAAAACTTTGATAAGACTGACTTTATAATAAGACTCATATAATTTCTAAGATTATTACTATAATAAAGTACAGTAAAAGATCTTAAAGAATTATCTAAGATAATCATAAATAGAGAATAATTATTTAATATATAAGTTTTATAAGAATTATTATATTATTAATAATTATCTTAAAAAAGAAAGAACATCAGGCTTCATGGTATTAAGAGCCTAATCTTTTTCCAGATTAGAGGCTTACTAATAGTGCTAATAGCTGGATAATAAATAAAATTAGCCTAAAGTGGTTATTACAAGTATTTAATCCTTTTTTAAGCTCTATTTAACTGGTGTAAAACAGTTACTTATTCTTAATAATTATTTAAGTTACTAATTTACAGAATTTAATTATTTATCTTTATATATCTTTATATACATCCCATCTTTTTCAGCTACTTAATATTAGTATTTTTAGACTACTTAAATATATATACAGCAAATTAGTTAAAAATATAATAAAAACTGGAAATAATTATATTAATAAACATGATTTTTTATATCTATATTCTTTTATATAGAAAGAAGTCTTTACTTTAAAAAATATATATAACAGCTTTACAGAAGCTGGTCTTAAGCTATTTAATCAAGACTAGATTCTTAAAAAAATCCTTTTTTAAATTTATATATTAATACTATCATTACTTACTGAAGACTTAGTATTATCAGATTTCTAAACATCTCAGGACTCTTGCTAGACTGATTATAAGGTTTAAAGATTATAAAGAAATCTTTAAAAAAAAGAATACTTTTTAACAGTCTAGTCTCTTATATTCAATATCTTGAAAAAGCTGTGTAAATCGTAATAAATACAAACCTTTTTTTCTAACAAGAAATAAAGGTTTTACAGGCTGAAAATGAGCAGAAAATAAGGAAGAGAGTAAGAAGGCGCATGGCTCTAGACAATGATCTCTTTATTTCTGTACAGGAAGGTCGTGACTGCGTTTAGCAGCTTGATATGCAGCTTAATGAGCAGGTTGATGAGCCTATACCTGTGCCTCGTCAACGCGCTCTACCACGCTGCAGTGGCTGTGGGACTATTGAACATACTATAAGAAGCTGCTCTAGTAAATAGCTACTTATTTCATTTTCTATATATTCAAATTTAATGATATTATTAGTTGCAAAGCCTCAAATACATACTGGGTGCGGCAAAACTGCATCACACGGCCGTGTGCGTCGCTCGGCCGTGGATTACGTTAGAAAGATTGCTTAGCTAAGTCTGTTAGTATACAGGATCTCATCCCATAACAATTCTATTATTTTTAAGAATATAAAAATCAAAATAGTAGTTAAATATATATAGAAAGTTTAGTAAGCCTTCCAGATTAGATAACTTATAGAATAATATGTATTTATATACTAGAACTTTCTTAATATTATTATTAATAAGTATTAGATAATTCATAATCTACACAGCTAATATAATAATAAAAGATCATAAAGTATTAAAAAAGCCTAAGTTAATTATTTTGATTTTAGTTATTTAATTAATTAAAGTTCTGTATCTTTCTGAAAGACTGTTAGCTTTAAATATATAAAATAGAAAGATAATAATATAGATCTTATATTTTTTATAGATTATCTAATTTTTAAAGTAGTCAAAGTCTTTATCTCTGTTAAGATACCATACTGCTATATAATAATTAATAGTATTTTTTACTAAGTATTTATTTTGATAAACTCTTACGAGATATTGTTCTTTCTTTTTAAATACAGTAATATAAATTAATTAGATAATATTATTAATTATAATTAAGTAATAATTATACTCTTTATAACTAATTAAAAATGTTTTCTGTATATCTGTATACCAGAGTTCTATAAAATCAGTAATTTATGATATAAGATTATAAGATCTTAAATACTTTATTTTTTAATTAATATAATTTACAGTATATCTTATTATAATATTTTACTTTAATCTACTAAAATTATATAGTGATATTAATTTGTCAAAAGCTAGTATAACTGTACTAATAATACAGAAATAAAGGATTAAGAACTATTATTTTAATTTTACAGTTAATAATTCTAATAAATAATATCTTTTTTATTACTTGTATATAATTAATAATATTATCAGTCTTTATATTTTATAAAGTATAATCTTTATTAGTTTTATAGATATTAAAATCTTTTTCAAGGTATTGAGCTGACAGGAATCCATATAATAACTCTAATTAGTAATAAGTCTTAATATTTGTCGGCTGGCCATTACCTAATCGTCCAACTGGCCAATCAGGTGGCCAACTGGTCCGGCAGCCGTCATTGGTCATCTCCGCCGCCGGCGTCCACCACCGGTGTCCCCACTTCCCGCTTCCGCCTCCCTGCCTTCATTCACTTCATCATTCCTGCCTTCATTCTACATTCCTTCCCACATTTACCTGCGTTCCAACATTCTGAGTCACGTTTCTGATTTCCCTGTTTTCGTGTCATTCACTCCACCGAGTGAATGACATAAATACAGCCCTAATCCCCGTCATTCAATGTCTTCCTTTCTTCAAGCAATTCACACTCTTTTAGTGAATCCTTCCCTTTGTCTACCTTGCCTAGTTACTAGTTAGTCAATTGTATTACTTCAGGTACTAAGTCCAATCAGGCTTAGTGTCCTTGCAGTGGCTATTTTTATTAAGATTTCCTCTGAGATATTATATATATAGTACTTATAAGACTTAAGTTTATGAAAGTTGATTAGTAAGTGGTAATCTGGGATAAGATATTAAGAGTTTCTAGTATTATAAATCCAGTATAATAATTAGTTAGAGAGGTTCTTTATTATTATATTATTAAGGTAGATAATTAGGATATTATTATCTGAAGATATGGAGTTAGTAAATAGAACTATATAGGTTATAGTAAATAACTTTATAAACTACTTTATTAAGATGGTCTTTACAGGGATTGCTGATTTTGATAATTTGGTATCTTTCTTTAACTAGTAGTACTAAATATTATAAATATAATAAGTTTAGTCTTTAGAATAAAGATTAAGAATAAGATACTAGTACTTTAAAGACTTATATTTCTTAATATAGTAGAATTCATAATTACTGTATAAAGTCTGTAATAATTTCTCTATTTTTTTTAATACTTTTTATACTCTAATCTTTTTATAGAAAGATTATCTTTGTTTAATCTTTTTTTAAATTACTCAAAGAAGATTATCTTTATTTTTATAATAAATACTGCGTAATTCTGGCAGTCTTATTTATTTTCTTTTTTTATAATATTTCTACAGTAATTAAAGAAATTAGTCTTACTTAGTGATTTTATAGTATCATTAGTAAGATGGAGTTTGATATTAATTATTCAATTAAGTAGATTAGACTTTACTTTTTTTAGTAGATTTAGTAAAGTGTAGTATAGCTATATACTAATCTTAAGTTATTAAGCTAAAGAATATATATTTCTAAAGTTATTAATAAATTAGAAAACAGTTAAATACTCAGATCTTGATATCTTAGTAAATATGAACTAGGTAGTCTGGACTATAGTATAGTTATAATTAAGAATAAGATATTTAATTATCTTATAAGTATCATTAGTGTAGTTCTTTAAGTTACTTAATTTTATAAATTACTTTAATATATTTTTATTTAGCTGGATAACAAGTTATAACTGTAGATTAATTAATACTGTATACTAAATATTGTAATTTGTATATATAGTTAAAGATTTATTTAATTTTTCATTTATTAAGTCTTATAATCTGATATTCTTTAGTACTATTTTAACTATAAAATATTATATATTAAAATTAATACATTTCTTTAATTTATTTTAAGGCTTTAGCAAGACTCTCTAGCAGCTTTATTAAGATTTAATTTATTTAAGTGAAGGGGTCGGGGTCTATATTTACTGTATTATCGTTATTAAGATGTAAGAATAACATGGTTTTTTTCTACTTTCTATTATAGATCTGTTTATCACTCTTTTAACTTAAATTAGGTTTTAATTAGTAATTAATATAAAGTAGTTGGTTATAGATCATGAATAAAATTAGAATCAGAATTCTCAGTATTATAGAGGAGAGGGTTGTAGTCTTTTTAAAGTTATAATTCTGTAAAAGTATTAGAAGGATTCTTAATAATCTAAAATTTTACAGAATTACTTTAAATAATATTTAATAATATATATAGCAGTACTTTACAGTAAAACGCTAGGCGTATAACCTGTTAGAATATAAAGCTAAAGAAAATAAGTGATATTGGTTGACTAGTTAGGAGGCTTCTGCTACGCGGGATGAAAAGGATAACAACACGGTGGCCAACGTGATGAGATACGTGACGCGCTCGCCTACCAACCAACCAGCTGTCCAGACATTTAATAAATAAGTTTAATAACTTAATAAATTATGTCTTGATAATATCTAATATTTTTAATATAGTAAACTGATAGCATACACAGGACAGGAGGTATTGTAAAAATAGAAACAAGATCAAAATAATAAAGTAAATAATAAAATTAATAAGAAAATAGGAGGAAGATTAAGAAACTGATAAAAAGATAAAAAAGAATAATATAGAGAAATATATTTAATAGTAATATTTAATTATTAAGATTTTCACATATCTAAAGTTAGTAAAACAGTAAAGTAACAGGAAAATAGATAGATAGATAAATAAGATAATATATTATCAAATAAATAGTAATGGAGGTCTAGAATTAGTCTATGGATATACTACTATCTTTATAATAGTTTAGTAAGGAAGATAATAAGTATAAAGTAGTATAATAATCTGTCTAAGAATAAGAGGGCCTGTTAATATAGCTATATATTAAAAGACTGATATACAGATGTAGAAGGCGCGGGGAAGACCTCTGGCAGGAAGGCAGGGTTATGATGTTAGATGATTGACAGATCACTGTGTGGAACCAGAACCTTCGCTACATACATGAAGAGGGGAGCTGACGAAGCGGTCACAGAAAATCTATAAGAAAATATAAGACCTTATAAGAACAAGAACAGTAATAAATATAGATTAACTATAAAAGAATAAGATAAAGAAGAGCTAGTATATAATAAAACAGCTAGAATCAGAGAAAATCTAGATTTCGCAGAAAATGTGTTAAAAAATTATAAATAAAATTAACTAAATACTTACAGACAGAAAAGAAAAAGACTATATTTTCTTTATTTACTTTTTCCTATAGCAGGTTACAAGTAGAGATTTTAATAATATCTTATCTAATATTCAAAAATATTCATGTACAGCAGTTTATATAAAAATATTATTATAAGAAAAGATTAATTATTGTCAAGGTGCGGGCTGGCAGGATGGTAAGATCAAAGATTCAGACAGGCAGGTTTAAATCAAGATAACTCATATTCAGGTGGATAACTAATTAAGCTATATATAAATTAATAAATAAAATATAGCTTAAGACTATAAATAAGATTATAAAAATAAAAGATTTTTTAATAGTATATAAAGTCATGTGTGAAGCTTTAATAGGAATATACTTTAATTATATTATAATAATATATTTCTTTTCTTTAAGCTAAGATTCTGTAAGATAAGGACTTCTGTAAGTAATTAATTATAAAGGTTTTTTGTAATTTAATAAATATTCTTTAAATATTTAATAAATTTAATTATAAAGTTAATATATTTTATCTATTTTATAAAATATATTAAGTAGGGCCATTCTCTTTTTTAATAATTTTAAAGAAAATTAAAAAATTTTTAATCTTTTATTTTTGAAGCCTGTTGATTTCAATATACAATAATAAAGATTAATAATAGCTAAATAATAAATTATTATTAATAAGCATATAAAAATTATAATTAAAAATTTAATAAATATTTATACTTAATAGAAGTATTAGTAAATATAAGAATTAATTATCTTCTTATTAGATATAGATCTAAGATATTCTAGTCTAGCTTTTTATTGAATTATGATTTTTTAATTTCATTAAAATCTTTAAATAAGTGATATTTTTTATTTACTTATATAAAATAGCAGGCGTAAATAGTGATTATCTCTATCTTTATTAATTTCATAATAGATTATATTTTTATAATATGTTATTTAGTATTTTAAATTACTAGCAGGCTGGAGATAAAAACTAGTTTAAATCTTATATAGTAATAAAATCTATAACTAATAAAGAATAAAATTATTTTAATTATATTTAAGTAAATTATATTTAATATAAACTTCATTAATAAGAATTTTATATTTTAATTATTTTACACATAGTTTACATAAGTTCAAAGATATTATTTTAATATTATATTAATTTTCTTAATCTGTTTATCAGTCTTTAGATAGTAAGTAATTAATAGTTTACTTATAATATTTAGATATTTGGTGTTAGAGGTACGTAGGCAGACGTGGAACAGTGCGAAGTTAGCCTTAGGGATCAGGCTAAGTCTTATATTGCAAGTCTATGGGATGCAAACAATGCGTACGCGCAGGTGTAGAACTTATCGCTGGCCTTCCGGAGTTCCCGGTGGCCAGCGTGGTAGATATTTCGCCGGGTCACATGACTGCCCGGGTCGCTTAGTCAGGTGGCCTGTGTCAAACCCTAGGATCGCTTCCCTGTCCCTGTTAGCTTAGCTTCACTGGTATACGTACCGTCGAACGGAGTCGAGGAGGTATCAGGCTAATAACTATCTAGGAACAACTGGTCTTGAACAAGAGAAGAGAAGTAAGGCTGAATAGTATTATATAGTTATCTGTAAGTGAGTACAGACAAGTATTATTATTAAATTTCTAAGTATATAGCTACTTAAAGATAGTAATATTAAGTATAAAAAACAGAACTAGTTAAATATATAAAAGAATGTCTTTATATATCCTATTCCTTATATACCATATCATATACTATCTAAGATAGATTAATAATTAATCTAATTATGGTCTGAGGTTTTTAGTATATCTTGAGTATACTTTTAATAGTAGATCTGATAACAGATAATTATATAATATATGGTAGTTCCGGGTGTTACTCAAATCAGGATTATACTTGATAAGAGTTACTGTCTGTCTAATCATTACTTTCTTAGTATTTTCTGCTTGATAAGTCTATCTTATTAATAATATAACTAGCAGGGGTCTGTAATATCACTCATATACTATCTAAGATAGATTAATAATTAATCTAATTATAGTCTGAGGTTTTTAATATATCTTAAGTATACTTTTAATAATAGATCTGATAATAAATAATTATATAATATATGGTAATTCCGGGTGTTACTTAAATCAGGATTATACTTGATAAGAGTTACTGTCTGTCTAACCATTACTTTCTTAGTACTTTCTGTCTGATAAGTCTATCTCATTAATAATATAATTAACAGGGGTTTGTAATATTACTTATATATTATCTAAGATAGATTAATAATTAATCTAATTATGGTCTGAGGTTTTTAATATATCTTGAGTATACTTTTAATAGTAGATCTAATAACAGATAATCATATAATATATGGTAATTCCGGGTGTTACTTAAATCAGGATTATACTTAATAAGAGTTACTGTCTGTCTAACCATTACTTTCTTGGTGCTTTCTGCCTGATAAGTCTATCTCATTAGTAGTGTAACTAGCAGGGGTCTGTAATATCACTCTCCCTCCTTCAAGGTTTCTTGTTCTCAAGAAATATAAAGATGCATATTCTCCCATGTGTGTTGACTGGATCCTTCAGTTTCCTCTTCTCCGCAGGATGGATTATTATGTCTAACCATGTTACTAATCAATTAGTTCAATATCAGAAAATCATTCATGATAGTATTATTACTTCTAACCCTTGCCTCTTTTACCGTAACCGAGGCCTTGATTGTATTATAGATTTAAAGAGTCGCAACTGTGCTGCTTGTACTTGTTATGGTTGAAAATATGAAAAATAATTTCATAATAATAAAGAGTGACGTGATTTAAACTGTGAATAAGATTGTGTTAAAAAAAGATTTATAAGGCTGAGGAAGCTTCTGTAAAGATTTTTATAAAGCTAATATATCTTTATTATTAATAACAGTTTCTTAAAGAGTGTGGTAGTTAAATATTAGAACATGATTCGAGCTTAATAGAGTATCTTGATAAGAAGGATCCTTTAAGTACTGAGGATCTCTGAGAGCTGGAGTGTCTAGCTGATAAGTATAATACTGCTTAACTTACTACTGTATCAGACAATTCTAGTCTGACTTAGTTAGTTGGTTCTCCTTCCTTTTAAGCGAACTTTGACCTGTCTGTTAATAGTATTACTTCACAAGTTGGTAACAGCCTATCAAATTCTTGATAGATTTTCATATGTTTTCTGAGATATTGTAATCTTCTTATTTTATTAAGTAATATAATTTACTACTAATTTTCTTATAGTCCAGGATCCTTTTGACTTTATATTCTTGTTTAGTATTATCATCAATCTCCATATTTTTAATGATTCTAGCGTTCTTTGGTACGGGTTTTAATAATAAGATATGAAATACTGGATAAATTTTGCTCATTGATTTTGATAGTCTTAACTTATAATTAACTGGTTCTTTCTTTTCTTTGATAATAAATAATTCTAGTTTATGATAGTCAAGTTTCTGAATTGATTATTTTATCTTGATATTTCTGCAGAGTAGGAACATTTTTTTCTTCTTTTTAGATTAGGTTTCTTTCTATATTAATAATTATAGTAAATCTTGCTTTGTAGGTTCATAAATTTGATATCTTAAGATAACTGAGTATATATATATTTTATAAATATGATAATATCTTCAGTTATATTAATAACTAGTTATTTTCTTAATTGTGTCTCCAGGAATCTTGGAAAATAACTGTAATTTATATAGAATAGTGAGACTGATTATTAAATAATTAATATTATTATATAAGAACTGTATTATAGATAATAGATTTATCCAATCATTTTATTAATAATTAATATAATATCTCAAGTATTACTTAATTATCTGGTTAGTCCTTTCTGTTTATCCATTTATTTGTGGGTGGTAAGTTATTATTATTTATTTTTTAATTCTTATAAGATCTATGAGTAATCTCTAGAACTTTAAGATAAATAGTTTGTTTTTGTCTGATATGATGTACTTTAGTATTCTGTGATTTATAATAATATTTTTTTAAAATAGTTTTACTATCTGTATTACTGTTATTATTGTCTTGCTTAGTATAAGATGGATGTATTTAATAAGATAATTAGTAATAACTATAATAATATTATATTCTTTAAATTTAGATAATAAACTAATAAAGTTAATTATTATCTATTTTTATAATTATTGTGGTACTTTCTATACTTATATTTATTTATAGGATTAATGTCTTACAGGCTTGTTTTTAATGCATGTCTTATATTGTTTAACATAATTATGTATTTTTTATCTGAGGTTTAGAATGTAGTAATTCTTAATAATTAGTTCTATAGTCTTTTCTACTTTTAAGTAGCCTTTAAGTGGTTTATTATAGTGTCTAGCCATAATCTCTGCCCTTATAATAATTCGCATAAAGATTAATCCGTAAAGTAGACTAGTCTATCTTTATTAATAATAATCTTATCTGGTAAGTTCTTACTTATTTTTTAAAGTATTTTATCTTTTTTAATAATATTAGCTAGTTATTTAGTTGAGTTGCTGCCTATTTTCAGTATTACTGTTAAATTAGCTTTATTGTAGTTAATCAATCCATCTTTATTCTGTCTCAGAATAGCTGGTTTAATAGTTTTTTCTCTTATTTTATAGTCTGGTCTGCGACTAAGTGTATCTATATATCTATTTTCTGTTCTTTTATAATATATAATACAGAAATTATATTATAATAGAATTTTAGCCTATCTTGTCTATCTTCAGGTCAACTCTTTGGTTGTTATAAAGTAGGTTAAGTTCTTATAGTCTGTTTTTATAATGACAGTATGTTTTACTTGTTTAAGATAGACCCTCTATTGCTTAAATATTACTATAATAGCTAATAATTCTTTATTATAGATATTATAGTTGAGTTCCGCTTGAACCAACTTTCTTAAGTAGAATATAATTAGTCTAGGTTTTCTATCTTCTTCTAATTATATTATATGTATCCTGATAATATAGTCTGATATATTGATCTTAATAATGATTTCTTTTTTCAGGTCGTGCTGTACAAGTATTAATAATATAATAAGTTAGTATTTAATATTCTTAAACGCGCGTTATTGTATTTCTTCCCACTTATACTCTTACAATTTTTTTATAAGTTTAAAAAATAGTGTTATATAGGTAGCATATCTGTCCACAAATTATTAATAATAATTAACTAATCCAACAAACTGTTATAGTTCTTCT
Source organism: Aspergillus sclerotioniger CBS 115572 (assembly GCF_003184525.1). Lineage (NCBI taxonomy): Eukaryota > Fungi > Ascomycota > Eurotiomycetes > Eurotiales > Aspergillaceae > Aspergillus > Aspergillus sclerotioniger. The sequence goes on from NW_020291070.1 coordinate 12,282, forward strand.
AGATTTTTAGATTAAGGCTAGTCTTATATAGCTTGCACTTTAGCTCACTCAGTATAGACTTATTTTATAGATATCCAGTATCCTAGGAACTCTGTTTTCTATATATAGAATTTATATTTCTTTAGTTTATATTATATTTAATATAGATATAATTTATATAGAAAAAGTCTTATATACTTAATATATTCTTTCTCTATCTTTAAAAAGATTAAGATATTATCTAGATAGGTGATCATGAATCTGTTAAGGTATTTTTCTAATATCTTGTTAATATATTGCTGAAATGATGCCGGTGTATTAATAAGTCTAAATAATATAATTAAGTATTTAAAGTATCTATACTTTATTCTGAATATGGTATTCTACTCTTTACCTTCCATAATGTGTATATAATAGTATGTATTTATAATATTAAGTTTAATAAATTATTTTATTCTTTATATCTTATCCTTAATTTCCAAGATTAAGGATAAAGGATATTGATTTTTGATTATAATTATATTAAATGGTCGATAATCTATACATAATTATAGATTATTATCTTTCTTTAATATAAATAGGACTTCATGTTCTGCTGGTGATTTCGAAAATCTGATATTATCTTTTATTAATTAGTTATTAATATATTTCTGTATTATCTGTAATTCTTTTTTAAATATTAAGTAAATATTTCTATATATTAATAACTTTTCTTTCTTAATAAGGATAGTATGATCATACTTTCTGTATTAAGGTAATTTAGGCTATTCTGGCTGTTTAAACAGATTCTTAAATCTCTTATATTATGGTAGAATATATGGATTATTCCTGATTATAGCTAAGAATTTTCATAAATCTTCTGGTCCTTGTGTCTGCGTCTCGGCTTCTGAGTTAACATTATTAATACTATATTCTTAATACTCTTCTATTATTATTAGTACTTATCCTGATAATTTTTTGAGCTAATCTCTTTGCAATGATTTGATTATTGTTATTATTTATATAATAATACTTAAGATGTTATTTTTCTTTAAGTTATTTTCAGTACCTGGCGCGTTAGGCTTCTATGATGTTCTTAACCTTCTTATAGATTGTTTAATCCTTGCTTCAGTCTTCTATTATATAGCAGGCTGTATAGATCTAGACCCCATATCTGGTCCTTGCTGATATCATCTTAGGCAATCATAATTCATGAATTAGAGACTCTCAGTCTTTTAATTAATCTATGGATTATGATTCCTGAGCTATAGAATCTCTAATATAATATTATACTGTCTCAGTACTATTACATTAAGATCTATATATTTGAGATGATTCCTTACAGCTATAAATATGATTTCTGATTTAACTATTAATATAAGAGTTTCTAAATTCTCTCTATTTAGTTCTGCAATCAGTTCAGGTTCTGCTTTCTATCTTTTAAGTATCTCAAGCTACTATATAAATCATGGATTTATAAAGTTTCTGGTTGTACTAGAGTTTACTAATATTTAAGTTATTCAATCTAACACAGTTACTTAGATCTTTAAGTATGTTCCTGATTCAGAGATTGTTAACTGCTGATCTGGCCAGTTAAGTTCCAGTTATCTTGGATATTTTCTTGGAAATCTTGATCCTTTTATTTTTACTGTATAATATATTCTATACTAATTATTAAAACATGCTAGTTAATATATTAATCTATAATATAAATATTATTAATATTCTTTGTATAAGCAGCCGAAGTTAAGATATAGATAATAATTTTTCTGGCTCTCACTACTTCTAGTATCCTGGATTAATAATTCATAATATACTTTTAGTTATGGTATATAGGATACATGTTTATATAATATATAATCTAAGAGAGCTTATCATATTTCCAATATTTTCTGTTTTCTTTAAAATATATATATAGATATCTCTTATTATTATATTAAGGTTCTGTCCTAGCTATTTGTATCTTTTAACCGATCTTAGATAATTAGTAATAATAATTTATATTATCTTATTTATAAATTAGGCAAACTTCTAAATGGTAGAAATATCTTTAAGTATTGTTTTTGAATCTTATTTCATGATTTTCAATATCTCAGGTCTTAATATGGGCAATACTACATGATTTTCCTAAGTTCTGGATAAAATTATACTAGATTCTCTAAGAATTTCTTCATGATATAGTCTAACCAGTAAATAATTTTGTTTTTATTATTTTTCTAGTTTTTCTTATCTTTATCTTACTACGTTAAACATGTTTTACTAATTTCTGATGGGGGTTTTTTCAGGATATTAAGTATCTTACTAAATCTTTTCTTACTGGATTTAAGACCTTCCAGCTAAGTACTATATTCTTTATTTAAAGGGTTAAACTCATTCTAAACTATTCCGGGATATTCATTCTTTAGAACTAGCTTATTATTATTATTAACTTCTGTGGGCCAATCAAATGGTATAGATAATTAATAATTCTTTTATTATTCTAGTAATAATATTAGCTCATTTATAATGGCTTGTTATCTTAACTATTCTTAATACATCCTGCTCTCTGATACTAACAGTTATTTATATTATATAGTATATAGCTTCTTATTATCTGATATCTATATTGCAGATCCTGTCCAAACTTCAGGCTAAATAATAATCATATTATAGGCTTCTCTGCCTTGATTCTCGTGTGTAGTTCTTAACTGCTTTTAAAGCTGTTATTATTTCTGCTTGCAGTTCTTTAACTAACGACCTACTTTGCTGTAGCTAAAGCACAAGCGGTTCTTTTTACACTGTTCAAGTTTCTTCTTAAATATTCTGTTTTGTTGAGTCTGATGCTGTGCTGCATCCAGCTTTATTAGCTTTAATCTGTAGAGATCTTTATATTCCAGACTTCTAGACTATATTAATCTTCTATTATTAGCTTAGTAGCCCTATTAATTATATTGTTAAGGTATAAACTTACTGGTCTATCAACCTTCTTTCTGTTTTATATTATATTTATACAACTTGTTATTGATCTTAATTACTATTATGATTATCTGTAGCAATGTATTTAACTATTTTTATTAGATAAGTTTTTCTTGAATCTCTATCTTGAGTCCTTTCTTGAATTGTATAATATAGGTGTCTTTATCTTAGTCTAAGTAATTAATAACTTGTAAGAATTTAGAAGTATATTTAGATACTAATCTAATTTACTTAAATTATTATAATTTTTATTTAGTATTATATGCTGTATTAATATCTCTAAATATTTATTTAAGATGTTCCTTAAATCTGGTATAACTGGTGAAGATTTGTTTAGTATTATTATCCTGATTCTTTACCAACTTTTTCTGATACTTATAGATATATAATTTAAATTAATTAAATATTATTCCGGTTAGATAGATAGATGTGAAAAGAATCTTATTAATCTTTTTTCTGAGCTTTTCTTTGTTTATGTTAATATACAAGTCTAACTGGGTCAAGAAAGCCCTGAGCTTTACTTGGTTGCTGTTAAATAGTTCCGGTGGTCGGATCTTGATAAACTTAATTATTAAGCAATCTTTAAGTAGCTGGTTCTGTTACTTTAAGGTAGTGATGCTTTCTTGTAACTGATTAATCATATCCATCAGTTTCTGTATTGTTGGGCCCTGCTGCTGCGGGGTGCGCGATGAGTTTGAAACTGTTAACATAATGGATGATTATAACTGGTAATACTCGTACTGACTGGTGCTCAATGTGTTAAATCCTAGGATCGCTTCTCTGTCTCTGTTAGCTTAGCTTCACTGGTATACGTACCGTTGAACAGAGTTAAGGAGGTATCAGGCTGATAACTATCTAGAAACAACTGGTCTTGGATAAGAAAAGAGAAGTAAGGCTAAATAATGCCGCGCAGCTATCTGTAAGTGAGTATAGATAAGTATTATTATTAAACTTCTAAATATATAGTTACTTAAAGAGAGTAATATTAAGTATAAAAAACAGAATTAGCTAAATATATAAAAGAGTATTCTTATATATCTTATTTCTTATATATCATATTATATACTATCTAAGATAGATTAATGATTAATCTAATCATGGTCCAAGATTTCTAGTATATCTTGAGTATACTTCCAATAGTAGATCTGATGGTAGATAATCATATAATATGTGGTAATTCCGGGTGTTACTTAAATCAGGATTTTACTTGATAAGAGTTACTGTCTGTCCGACCGTTACTTTCTCGGTGCTTTCTGCCTGACGAGTCCGCCTCGCTAGTAGTGTAACTAGCAGGGGTCTGTAACAGCCTGTCTCATTGCGAGTCCCATGACCCTGGCGCGCCGGAAGGGCGCGCCGTCTGTCGCGGGATTGCCTGAGGCGTCTAACATTTGGTTAGATATTCTTATAATTTAAAAATATATTAAATTTTTTTATTTAAAAAAATAAAATAAAGTATACTATACAGTTTCTATATATACTAGATATATATTTAAATTATAATAATAATATTAACTGTAAAAATTACAGGAAACTAAATACTTTATTTTAATTAAATAAATAATTATTATTAATATAATATTATAATTCTGACTTTTAAACAGATATATAATAAAATTTATTAATATATTTTATTATATTTTAATACTGATAAGGATTTTAAAATACTTTATTTTATCTTCTAAAAAAAGTTACTTTTTGATAAGTATAATAATTTTTTATTTATCATTCTATATATTAGTACTGGTTGAGCTAATAGTATTCTTAAATTAATATTTCATAGATATAAGATTATTTAAGATATTTTAATAGTGATTTATTATAGATTAAATAAATTAGTTTAGCTTTTAGCTTATTATAGTTGAAGATTTAAATGTTGTTTTTATAAAAGATTAAAAACATACTTATATAATAGTTTTTACTTATTATTAAGATTTTTAAAATATTATATATATATATTTCTTTCATATATTTCTTACAAAATTATCTAAATTTTCTCTAATAATCTTAGTATATTTTAATTATTAGATATTATAATAATTTAAGAATAGATAATTAGTATAAGGATTCTTCTGAAAAGTCTTTTTTAAAATATAATAAAAATAAATTATATTTAATTAATACAGAATCTTTTTTTTAGTTCTATGAGACTAGTATATAAGCTAAGTCTAGGTTTTCTTATTTTAATATAATTTAGCTTTATGTGACCGCTTCGTCGGGTTCTTCATGTATGTAGAGGTTCCGGTTCCCCGCAGAGATCCGACAATCACCTAACATCACAACCCTATCTTCCTATCAGAGATCTTCCCCGCATCTTCTATTTCTGTATGTCAGTCTTCCAGTATATAGCTATATTAATAAGTCCTCTCACTCTTAGACAGATTATTATATTATATATTTATTATCTTTTTTAAAGCTATTATAAAAATAGTAATATATTTACAGACTGATTCTAGATCTCTGTTATTATTTATTTAAGAATATATATTATTATCCTGTCTATTTATTTATTCTGCCTATTTTATCTATCTGTTATTTTTTCTATTATTTTCTTACTTTACTAATTTTAAGTATCTGAAACTTTTAATAACTGAATACTATTATTAAATATGTTTCTATATTACTCTTTTTCTATTTTGTTATCAGTTATATTATTTATTTCCTTATCTTCTATCTTATATTCTGTTTTATATCTTATTAAGTTGCAATATTATTAGTTTATTATATTAAAAATATTAAATATTATCAAGACATAATCTCTAACTTGCTGAACTAGTTTACTAAATTATTTTATTTTATGTTCTCTTTAACTCTCTTTATACTGTAAGATTTAATTATAATATTTTAAATTATATAAACTATATTCTTATAAAATTATATATATGTATCTGTATCTACATATCACTATCTTTATCTCTTTAATTAAAATATTAATAAAAATATTTTTAATAAAATAATCAAAGAGTTTCTATAAGTAACAGTATTACTTATTCTATTAAATATCTATAATAGATTTCTATATATCTTTCTACTACTATACATTTTTTTAATTGTTTTTATTTACTAGTTATTCTAACTCTATTTTCTTATTAAAATTATAGAATACTAATTTATTTATAGATTCTACTATTACTTTTAATTCCATAAATCTTATATTATTCTTTAGTTTCTTTAAAAGATAAACAATAATTTCTAATATTTTTTAATTATCTTAAGCTAAGATTTTCTCTAGAACAACTACTCTAAGTATTATCTATACTGATTAGTATTTATCTAGTAAAGATTTTTAAGTCTTCAAACTTCTTATAATTGTATTATCTTATTCTTTCTTTCCTTAGTAAAGAGATTTTGTAATTTAAATCTATATTAAGCCAAGTACTGTATACAGATTTATTAAATATTATATCTACCAATTCTATTATTACTATTATTGATTATCAGTCTGACAAACCATCTATACATAATATGCTGAATCTTATTAAGAATATTCAGTAATATTT
>NW_020291071.1:0-17704 GCF_003184525.1 Aspergillus sclerotioniger CBS 115572
AGCCGCCCCCTCATCCAAACTAACCCTGTTCCTTTCTTCCCCCGCAGGCAAAAAATGGTTCGACTGCGCCGAATGCCACCAAGAACAAGAATCCCACTCGCTCACCAAAACCAACGAAATGGTACCCTTCTCTCCTCCCTCCTTATAAACCAAACCAAAGCTTCCCCCTAAACAACCACCTACGTCACAGGTCTTCGCCTGCAAAAAGTGCAAAAAGTGTTTCCGGAAAGACGCGACGGAGTTTGATGAGAGGTGCGTCACCCCACCCCCACTTGGTGTCCCCGAGGGGTACGAACATAGGAAAGGGGGGAAATCAACATTAGGTTATTGGATGGGCTTGGCTGATTTGGGAGGAATTTTAGTGACGAGTACTGCCCGCACTGCGATAACCATTTTGTGATCGAGGCGGTTACGCCGACGCCTACGTTGCAGGTGGAGGGCGAGGATGCGCGTGTGGATTCTAGGTTGGTTTCTCTGCTTCGGGGTTCACGCGTTATTTTGTATATCTTGTACTGACAATCAGTAGAATGCTCAAAGACGACCGTGTTCGTGGGCACCAGGAACGCTCCATCTTCAACTTCAAAGATCTCTCCGATCGCATGGGCTAGCCGCCCCTTCCGACGGCTTACGAACGATACTTACGATCTCATGCACTACATCCTTTCTAACCTTGTATATCACCCCTAGACCTTCTCCATATATCCAGATCAGAGACCCCGTGGATTACCGTATAAAGGAGTTTATTTTCGTGAAAAAGGACGTAAAGCAACCGCTTCTGCAAGATCCCTGGAATATTAACCGGATATAAGCACGCACGAGTCTCATAGTTCGACGTAGCCCTCGTAGCCCTCTAGTTTATCGCATCCACCGATCGCCTACTCCCGGCTCTCGCCCTCGCCGCCACCGGGCCGTGTTAGGATGGCCGCCGTCGTGGTGCCGCCCCGACCTGTCTTCTTCTTGGCCGCCTCCTCCTGCTTCTCCGTCTCTATGTTCTTCACGTACGACTCGATCTGGTCATCCGGCAGCATCTCGATCGTCTGGCCGGGCGACATGATGGCCACCTCGATGTTCTTCGCGCCGGTCTGCACGACCTCCAGCAGCGACTTGATGGTCAGCTGGATGGTCTGTTCCCGGTCCATATCAGCCTGGTGGTTGCGTTCGAGGAACTCGCGAACCGTCTTGCTGGACCGTCCGATAGCATTGGCTTTCCTATATTCCATCATCAGTCAGCCAAAATCCAACCCCCGATACTCAGAATAGAAAAACCCACCAAGCAGAGTAGATACCCGAAGGCTCGGTCTGGTATAGTCTCGGCGTCTTATCATTCGGGTCGAATCCAACAACCAGGGTACTGATACCGAAGGGTCGGACACCTCCACTCTGCGTGTACCGCTGCTGTACCCCGGCAATGTATTTGGTGATGTATTCGATGGTGACGGGGTCTTCGACCGTCAGACGGTGGGACTGAGCTTCTAGGCGGGCCTTGTCGATGAGGATACGAGCGTCGGCGTTCAGACCGGCGAAAGCCAGGACGGCGTGGTTGTCCACCACGGCGATCTTGGAGGGTGTGATGCGGGTATCTTGGAGCTTCAGAGCGGAGCGCTTCTCGCAGCCGATAACGACAACGTCCTTGCCTTTCACTCCGACGGCGCAGGTTCCTGGTTGACGGGAGGGGTGGATGAGTATGATGGGGTGTGGTTTCGTGCGGATCGGTTAGACGTACCTCTCTTGACGGCTTCCATGGCGTATTCCACCTGGAAGACGTGCCCGTCAGGGCTGTAGGAGGGTTAGGGAGTGTTTCTGGAGCTCATCAAGTCGGAAGTTCATACCTGAAGACTGTGAAGCTGTTAGCATCGAGAATCCCTTCATCAACGAGGCCAGGAGCCAAGGTAGTAGCTAGCTGTCTTACCTGAAAGAGCTCGATCATATCCAGACATTATGGGCAGTAGGCGGAATGTAGGGGGTGAATAAAAGCAGGGAGACTGAGAGAAGGGTCAGGAAGCAAGAAAGGCGTCAGAAAGATACAATTCGTAGTCTTGGGTCGTAGAATGCTGGGGATCCGGTGTCCGGGCGATGACAGATGGAGGTGGACGCGAGGCCCGCCTTGAGAGCTCCCAAGCGCTTGGCGCGCGGCTAGCCGCATGACGCTGCCCGCCTTCCATGTTGGGTGGCAGAGAACAGGCAGTATACAGAGTACAACTACGAATTGAATTCTTAGCCTAAGAACTGTAAAGAAAACACAGTCCACTGTACATGGAATTCTAACGGCATCAGCTTCATGGACACCATGCTTCAGGCCGTACCTGCACCCAACTCAACCGGTTTACCAAGCAAACACACACAAGTAGACATAACGATTCCAGATGCATACAAAAGAACTACCCCACGAAGCAACCTGCATCCCAGCCCTTGACTCCCCGATCCCGGCCCAGTGACGCTCGGCCCATGCTGTACATCAACGCTGAAAGGCTGTACTGGTGAAAGATAATCACGTGTCGACTTTTGAGGGACAGAACGACGAAGCCCGCGGGAAAGTATGTGTAAAGACAAGACGCGAACAGTAAATAATATGAAGAACAGTACAAGAATTATGGACACCCAGAACAGTCTTGTCGCACGCACGACTCCCAATCCATGTGCCTCGCGGATGTCCCAAATTCGTCGCTGCTGGTCGAAATTTTGCTGGCTCAAAAGGAATACCCCAACACCCCCAACAGAGTCCGTTCCATTGTATCCCAACCATGATCAATACCGTGATTCTCCAATGATCCCTATTGTCGAAGCGCGCAGATGAACTCGGAAAGCCAAAGAAAAACAATATCTAGAATGCAATGCCATGCTCGAACCGTCCTAGCCAGCTAACCTCCGCCGGAGAGGTGCCCAGGACGAGAGAACGGCGCGAAGCCCATGCCGCTCCATGAAGAAAACAAACGCGAAACGAAGAAGTGGATAGGACCGCCTGGGCCCACCTGCCCGGACGGTCTTCTATGCCCTCAAACATCGCTTGCAAACACGTAAATAATAAGACATACCGAAAATGGTCAGACGTCAAATCTGCGAGAGACCAGGCAAAACAGAAAGGATCAAATCGGACGAAACGACGACACGCTACCGGCCTGCTCCTCCCAACCCTATGCACCAGAACTGCAGAATTCCTTATACAAATGCGCATCAACGGAATACCAACCGTCGCATATACCAACATATCCAGACCACCATATGGACAAAAACCGTCAGGGAGAACCGTCGTAGAAAATAAATCGCAAAACTCCCCGGCCGAAGCTTTGGCTTCCACGGCCTTTACGCCGGGGACTTGTTAGCACCCGCACCGTTGCGGCGAGAGTGGGCGTCCTCTCCCACCGTCAGGCCTCCCAAGCCCGTGGAGAGAAAGGCAAAGGGGTCGCTCGATCCGTCGTTGCCGTAGAAGGCGCCGTTAGAAGCGCTGGTGGACGAAGTGTGATCGGCACCCGTAAAGGCAGCCTGAGCGGCCGGGTTGGCGAACGAGGCCGCGGAGTGAGAAGCGTTCGCGGAGCCATAACCAGCGTTCATCTGACCCATGGGGGGATAGGCGGCCGGGGCACTGCCCAAGCCGGAAGGCAAAGCGTAGTTGTTGGGAGGCGCGGCGAACTGCTGGCTAAAGCCGCCAAAGCTGCCAGTCGAAGCCGTAAAGGGTCCGGGTGCTGGGGTGCTACTCATGGAGTTGGGACCCATGCCGAAGCTCGAGGGAGGGTCCATGGGAGACGGGAAGGCCGAGTCAGCGACGACTGCCGCCCCAGACCGAGGAGCACCGCAACGCAGGCAGTTGATGTTCTTGGCGAAGTTGTGGTAGCCGCAGCCCTCGGAGCCACATTTCCAGTCACCAGCACGGAAGGGCACCACACCACCGTTGCCTCCCATGCCCCGGGAATGGCCCATTCCGTGGCCGTGACCCATGTGAGGAGGCATCATCGACGGGGGGCCGTAGCCGTAGGCCCCGTATCCCATCGGGTCAGGGGCAGCTGCCATAGCGGGGAACGAGCAACGGAAGCATGCCGTGCGGCGCTGGAAATTAGAGAATCCACACGAGGGGCAAGTCCAGTCACCAGGGCGGGGACGGTTCTTCGAGGGGGGGAATGGTGTGAGGATCTCAGCGGCACGGTCAAGGACACGGCTGGACGAAGGAGAGACCTCGATAGCCTTTTCGTTGAGGGCACGACCATTCATGCAGAGACTCTCGGCAGCCTGCAGGGTCACGTTAGATATCCAGCTCGGGGATAAAAACAGAAAGGGGCGAACAGGCTATTACATACCTCTTCATGGGACGAGAAAACCGCGAAGCCGGTGCCAGTAGGCTTGTGTTGGTCGGGAGTACGGAGGGTCCAAAAGGCGATCGGGCGGCCACCGAACTGAGTGAACCAGCTCTCCAACTCCGACTGCGTGGTATCATGGGGAAGCCCGCTCAAATGAAGAACCTTGCTGCGCTCGGTCAGGAAGGCACGAACGTCAGCCCGGGCATCCATGGGCCGGGTTAAGATCTCGGGGTGCTCATGGGGGGGCTGAGACTTCCGAATCAAGCCGCGCAGCACCCTAGCCAGTGTGATGGCCTCCTCCATGGCCCGGCGGGGAGATGCGGGGGCCAGAGCCTGCAGGTGGAAGGGAAGGTTGTGCTTGATAGGGGCGGAGGACTGGACGGGCTCGACTTCGAGAGCGGCACAGATGTTGGAGAGAGAGCTAGGTCCGAAGGGCAGCGACTCCGGGTGGTGAGTCTGCCAGCGCTGATATTCGGTGCGGAGGTCGAATGTCCGGGAGTGCTGGAGGTATGCAGGAAGCACCACGGCCTTGTCTCGAGCCTCACGAGGCAGCTGCACACGAAGATCCCATGAATCCAGCGTCACGAAGGCGAACTCCAGGTTTTTGCTGATAAGGTGCTCCTGGGCGAAAGCGTCGAACCGATTGATGGCATCGCGGAAAGTGCCTGCCGAGCGGACGTGTTCCCATGTCAGAGTCGTCAGGCTCGCTTTCAAAGACCGTCAGCCATTGAACCAGGGGACGGACGGGCACGGGGAACGGATGGAGGGACGGGAAGGAGAAGGTAAGGAATTGGTGATTAGGCAGGCTGAGGTCGACAGGGTGCACTTACTGCAAAGAGGCGTGATCGGGGTGTTGACGGGCTTGACGAGGACGCTCTCATGGTGCAACTAAGCCGAGGAAGGCAGCCGAGTTAGCGAATGGCAATGGATAGAAATTGTGGGCGGAGGTCTGAGTTCAGAGGAATGATGAACGCCCGACGGATAATCGTCCGAGCAGAGGAGGGGAAGGCTGGATGAATGAATGAACGAGAATCAAATAATGCCCACCTCTTCGCAGGTTTTAGTATCCAGCAAGATCCACCCCAGCTCAATCACCTCCGCCGAGTCCTTGGTGACGTAGACTCCATGTTCGTCGCAAGTGGTCGCGACGTGGATAACAATGTAGCGATCCAGCTTCGGGGTGGGAGCTGAAACGGCCATCGCTCACGGTCTCTTAAACGCTGGCTGGTTCTCACGCCAACGGAGCGGTAGGGGGGGGGTGGAGGAGGAGGAGAGGAAGGAGGAGGAAGGAAAAGGGACGGGTCGGAGAAAGGAAAAAACGTGTCTCTGCAGGGGACAGCAGGCGACACGGCTTCACGACTGGGGAGGAGGGGAAGAAAGAGACCGTCGTGAATAGGAGGGGAAAAGAGATCACGGGGGGGGAAAGAGGGAGGAGAAGGAGGAGGAGGAGGGGAGGAGAGGAGAAGGGAAGAAGGACGAGGGAAGGGAAAGAAGGAAAAAGAAAGTCCCAAGGCCAGGATGGGAAGAAGCAGGACGGACGAGTTCGCTGGTGGTGGTGGAGCGTCGAGATTAAAAGAAAAGTTTCGGCCTCGAGGGCATGGCCCAAATCCCCGGCGTCTATGGTTCACCTGCTACGGGGGCTGCTGGGATTCCTTCTCATCATCATCATCATCACGCTCAATTCCCTGCACGCTCTCCCTCCAGTCCTTCCGGCTTTGTTTCCGGGCATTCTCCTGGTCTGGACGAATCCCTCCTGAGGGTCGTGCTGGTCGATACATCCCAGACCATCGCCGGGTTCCGCCTGGATACGCCGTATTGTATGACAGGTCGGTACCGTCTGAACCGATCGATTCACCATCAGCGACATCCATTCCATCACCGGCCCTTAGATCAAATGGATTATCTACAATAGACAAAGAGAGGCAGAGAGGCCGCCAATTTTAACAGAACTACGACTGGTACTGGCATCCATCGACATATGGACCGGGAACCCCAACCGTCCATCTATCCATCAATCCATTATCCACACCACCTGTCAATCGACGAACCATCCCCAGAGCCAATGAACACGCTCGAGCCCATTGAATTGGGCTTGGACAGACCTGCCCTCGAAGCTGACCCCCTCAACAATAATACCTGACACTCTGACAGGCGTGACGGACCCCAGGCAGAAGGGGAATATCGGGAGTGAAACCGTACTTCTGTCTGACGGTATCTCCGACCCGGCACGCACCGCCAGGAGCTCGACTCAAGCTGATCCATTCCCATTAACCTTAAACCCTGGATATATTTTCCCCAGGCAGCCAGTGCGATAGGATGCAGCCAGTGAGGATGACATGGGCGCCCCGTGGCAATAGCCTGACTGGCCATGTGCCAGACAGACATCGCCGAATGTCAAAGCAAAGTCAATTGATTATTATTCGATCGGGAGTTGGTGCTGTCTGTTCCACCGGCGAGCAACACCAACCAGCCAGCCCAGCACAGGACAGAAGGAAAAAAACGCGACGCCGTGGAGGTTCCTGCGACGCTGGCCAATGGCGGGCGGGGAGGGCGTGGAGGGCTCCACTATCCGCCGGTCTCGCATCCGAAGGACCGCCCGGCCTGAGGAGCCAGTGCCCGCTCCCTGCATCGTGATTGGGCCTGCCCGGGTATTACCACGGCGGTAATCTTGGGTCGGTCCCTTCAAGCAATCCACGGAGCAGATTTGTTGTGCTTTGCAATCAAATGTTGATATGAGATTGTGATGGACTGTAATGGCCATCCTAGTACCAATGGACTAGTACTAATCGAGCCAGGATCATGGAGTCGGGAGAATGGGTATCACTAGTGAGGGCCAGGGCTGCTGAGTGCTGACGGCCTCCCCTGCGAGTGCGACATTTTCCAATCCCGTGGACGGACACGCTTATCACCACGCGCCATCCATATCAGGCCATGACACTGCCCATCCCTTCCCGCTTCAATAATCCCTGTCTAAACTCCCACTAGCGCGCGCCGGCAGGCTACGGCTTCGTTCACGTTCCAGATCACACGGTCCTCCCGGCACCAGGCCCAGCAGGACCGTCCCGGCGCACCTCCGCAGTATCCAATGCACCCCATGAAGAGTCATCGAGAAGTGACCATTAAAACATCATGTACACTTGTACCCAAACACCTAAATACACGACCGTCCCAGTGCTAGCCAACCATTACGCACCAAACCAAGCCATCCTCGAACGCCAACCGAATCCATGTCCACATTACTCCTCATCGTGAGCCTCAGACTTGACTATCGTTGTCCGGCTGTCCTCATTTTCATCCTCCTCCTCGATAATACTCGGCTCTAAGGAGAAGCCCCGGCGCATGAGCCCGGGTTCAATGGACGGCCGCACACTGCCTGACCGAACGCTCATCGACCGTACACTCGTCACATCGCTATCGCCTTCTTCCATGCCCTCCCGAGTCCGCGCGCTGGCTGGGCGTCCGCCGTGAGCGGCTGCCAAGAGCTTGAGAACCGCGTTCTTGACCTTGACCAGGGCATTTCGCCCAGCGGCCTCGGCGGCGAGACCTTCCTCGATCGTCTCATCCAGCAGTTCTTTAACCTCCTTGGCTAGTTCCGTATTCTCCAGCGTAATTTCACCCTGGGCACTACGGACGCTGGACCGGAATGGATCGTCGCCTTCGGGGTTACGAGATCCTGACCGTGAGGGCACCGTGGGTGGGGCGATGTAGAGCTTGCTCAGGAGCGAGAAGAGGAGTTTCTTCTCTTCCTTGGAGCAGCGGTTGGTGCCGGTACTGATCCCTAGAACACGCTCTAAGATGTCCTTGACCAGGGCCAGGTGGACGAACCCACAAGCATTGGAGCTGGCCGGTCCACCCGCCAGAACCCGTTCTCCGCCTAGCCCAACGACCCGCCGCTCGTCAGTCCACTCACCCAGCATACCCACAACGCCGGCCATCAACGCCTTCAGTTCTCTCTGGCCGACAGTCTCGTCGATGTCGCCGTCGCTGTCTTCCTCGGCTTCGAGTGAGTAGTATTCTTCCGCCGCGTTCAGGGTTGCCCGAACCAGTGGAACCGCAACCTTGCGCATGTGTTGTGTGTTCTCCACTCTTGAATGACAATACACAGGGAAGAAGTAGGCCAAAGACTGTCGCAGTGCGGGATTGTCCCGAGTACGAGGGTGGAAAAAGGAGAGCACGAGTGACTGCAGGAGTGTCTCGATGGCAGTCTGGTTGTATTCCTGGATAGCCTGGGGAATATTCGGTCCCGAGGGCGTGAATGTGTTCGTAAGCAACAATTTCGAGAGGGCTGTAGCAGCAGCTGTCTGAACACTGTTGGGCGAGCTGGACTTGAGCGATCGTGCAAAGACCTTCAGCAATGGCTTCTGGAACACTGGTGGGGCCACCATCTCGCCGTCCGCCTGAACCACAGGTACGAGCAAGGTGGGATGCGTTGTCAGCATATCACACAAGATATGGATGGCAGTCACCTGCAGGGCCTCGTGGCCCTTGCTGTAGCAGTGGATGAAAAGGGTCATGTTTTCCTCGGCCAAATTCTAAGAGAAAGTCATTAGTAGGGCGTAGTAGGCATGGGGCGAGGTTCTCACCTTGTCTAACAGACAGCAAAGTCCCAAGCACTCAAGACCTCTCTCACGGATGGGAGCTTCGTGACTGCGAACGGCAGGCACGACGAGGTTATTCAGCATGGTCACCAAGTTTATGTTGGCCTGCAGGTTGCCCTCTACATTCTGCAGCATGCACTGGGCAATGTACAGACACTTCATATTGATCACAATCTCCTTCAGGACCTTCGCTTTGGCCTCCTCTTTGTTGAAAGGCTTTTCGTCCTCGGTTTGGGGGGTTTCAGATCGGTGACGAGTGGAGCTAGCGTCGCTGATTTCGGACCTGGCAGACACAAAACTGTCTTCAGTAACAATGGTGTCGTGGACCTCAGCAATGGCTTCCAGGACAACACTGCAGAACTCGGACTCCGCTGCGGCGTTGGGGCCGCAAACACACCGCAGGGTCTCGACCGCGAGCCTGGTGCATTCCTGGGGAAGTTCAGGAACGGCCAGCGACTCGCGGAGTAGGGAGAACATCTTGCGTCGTCCGACTTCGTCACTGTAGTCCAGCGTCATGGAGATATGCAGCAGTTGTTCAACCACAAATTCCTGCTCCACAGTCTCATCATCATTGGCATCGCCGGTGTCCTTGGAAACCTTCTTCCGCTGCAAGAGGTCGGTCATGTACTTGTGTAGGTAGAACGCAAGAGCCGTGACCTCGGGTATCTTCTCGTCCGCAAGCTTATCATACTTGCCTTCATGCTCAACACGGCAGAAGTCGCTGAAAGAGCGGATCAGGAAAGCGGATTCTGCTGTGAGAGACTCCCAGAAAGGCTCGTCGAAGACGACAGCCTCGCGGTAGTCAGGACGGCCTTCCCAGAAGCTGCGCATGGCCTCATGTGCAATTCCAGACTCCACACCGGAGTTGACCACATCGATTCTCTCTAGAAGCTCTAGAAGCGCGGATGTGTTGGGTGGAGAGCGTTGACCAACCGGACCGGCTTCGGGGTCGTTGTTGGTGCCAGCGCAGTCTTCGACCCAGCGGTCGAAGAACAGCTTGCCAGTGGCCTTTCTCACGCTCTCGTCTCGATCACGGAGACCCCACCGAAGCAATTTCTCCCTCATAGACAGCGAGAGATGTCGGAAGTCACCGAGGCTGGGGAGAAGGCGTGAATACAGGGCCCGTCGAGTGCCTGCGTCAAGATCACGGGCTCGTTCAAGGAGGTATTTCAGGGTTCCGGGCACGAGAGGCAGGTTGATAAGCAGCGTCTTTCGCACATCGGCACTCGTATCGTTCTGCATGATGTCAATGAGTCGCTCGAGAAGAGCCTTGCTTTCATCGTTGTCGTCGTCCTCGTTGCCCGCGAGGCGGCCTAATCCCATCACAGCCTGCACTCTCACGGCAGGCTCTTTGTCTCTGATGCGCTTCAAGAGGCCTCCGCGGATCGCACGATATTGGTCGTCGTCTATCGTTTCCAAAGAGTTGACAATGTGGGCAATGATCTGAGTGGCGCGGAAGCGGACCGTTTTGTCTTTCGTGGCCAGCAGGGGAATGACCAAATTGATCAGACTGGTCGTCAAGCGAGCAGTTGGTGTCCCGGGGGAGTTTTCCATATCGTCTTCTTCTTCGTCCATGGCAAAAAGCTCCGCATCCTTCTCGGAAGCCTGCGTCAGGAACGCGCCGAGAAAGCGCAGGAGGCGGTCGCCGACAGGCTCTGATTTCTTGATAGGGAGAATGCGGAGGGCACAGCGGCTGACTTCCACGTTGAATTCCTTCTCTGGCAGAGTCTCTTCGGATGGAAGCAACAGCTCTGGTTGAGCCTTCTTGCCATCCTTCTTGGACGTCTGCTGGGGTATGCCGCAGCAGGCTTCTTGGAGCTTTCTTAGTCGCACGGCGAGTTTCCGATGACCGGTCGTAGAGCGCTGGGCATCGGCGAAGATGGAGCAAACATCGCGGCGCAGATTGGGAAGAGCCTCGGGCAGCGCGGGCTCCTCGGGTATAGCGAACGAAGGCGTCACAGATCCAGCGCGCGAGGGCTGCGCGGAGGGTTTGCGCGTGGCGGTGGAAGTTGAACGGGCGGATCGGCCAGGCATGGTGGCTCAATGGTGGGGTGGGGTATCGTCTCAGACAGCTCAGTAAGGGGTATGGAGTCAAAAATCGTCAAAAATCATCCTAAATCGGTGGCATTGATAAATCCAGGCGTATCGTCCGTCCGCGGGGTGTTTGGCGTCTGTCAAGTCTGGAGGGGTTGAAGACAAAGACGGTTGCTGGCCGATCCAAACATTGCGGAGGTGTCACGGGGCAGGATAAACAAACAGCCCAAACGGGAAGCCCGATAAGGGCTAGGGCTGCACGTGATACAGCTATTTTCTACATAGTACTAACATTATTACCTACAGGGACCAACTTGATCTTGGGTCAAGAGCTCACAGAAGAGTGATGTCATTGTTCTTGGCTTCTCATGGTCTCACTGTTTCCATCAACAGCCAATAATGCCGTGCCATCGCATTAATCCAAGTGCCCGTCCAGCTCCTTCACCTCAATGAGCAGCATGAGCAATCACGCCATCGACCACGTGATGGAGATGACTAACGCCGACCATCGGCATCTGAGATTCGGGGTTCGCGGGTGTTACTCTGCCCATTCTCCAGGCGTTCTGGTTGTGATATTAGCGAGCAATTGACAGCATGTTCCGCCAGAGCATCCGGCGGTTTGGCACGACTGCCCTTCGCGCAGCGGAGGGAACCTCTTACAATGTCCGCGTGTCCAAAGCACAGGGCTTCGTCAACGGCCTCACGGAAGGTATGCAGCTTCTCTGCCATGCCCGCCTACAGCCGCATACTAACCCCTCACAGCCATCGGCAACACCCCCCTCATCCGCCTTAAGAAGCTCTCCGACGAAACCGGCTGCAACATTCTCGGAAAGGCCGAGTTCCAGAACCCCGGAGGAAGTGTCAAGGACCGAGCTGCTCTGTTCGTCGTCGAGGATGCGGAGCGGAAGGGCCTCCTGAGACCCGGCGGTACCGTGGTCGAAGGAACCGCAGGAAATACCGGAATTGGTCTCGCACACGTCTGCCGCTCCAAGGGCTACAAGCTCGTCATCTACATGCCCAACACTCAGTCTCAGGGCAAGATTGACCTCTTGCGCCTGCTCGGTGCGGAGGTGTACCCCGTCCCCGCCGTCGCCTTCGACAACCCGCAGAACTACAACCACCAGGCACGCCGCCACGCCGAGTCGCTGGACAATGCCGTCTGGACCAACCAGTTCGACAACACCGCTAACCGTCAGGCACATATCGAGACGACCGGTCCGGAGATCTGGGCCCAGACCAACGGACAGGTCGACGCCTTTACCTGCGCCACGGGCACCGGCGGCACCCTGGCTGGCATTACGCGCTACCTGAAGACCGTCAGCGACGGCAAAGTCAAGAGCTTCCTCGCCGATCCCCCGGGCAGTGTGCTGCACAGCTACATCCAGAGCGGCGGCAACCTGATCGACCGCACGGGCAGCAGTATCACGGAGGGCATCGGCCAGGGTCGAGTCACGGACAACCTGCAGCCGGACGTTGGTCTGCTGGACGGATCGCTGAACATTCCGGACGAGAAGTCGATCGAGATGGTGTACCGCTGTTTGGACGAGGAGGGACTCTACCTGGGGGCCAGCTCTGCGTTGAACGTGGTGGCCGCGCAGGAAGTGGCGAAGAAGCTGGGCAAGGGACACACGGTGGTGACAATTCTGTGCGACGGTGCGTACCGGTACGCAGACCGGCTGTTCTCGAAGTCGTGGCTGGAGATGAAGGGACTTCGTGGCGCGATCCCTAAGCACCTGGAGCGCTACATTGTGCTGCCTTAGGTTGCTCGTGAGTATGTATGATATTAAAACGTTGTGAATAGATAACGATGATGACCCTATCCAACCCTCACCGCCAACCCATCATCCAAAATAACCACCCAAAATATCCAACTCGATAAACCCTTCCTTATACTACTATTCCCATACCTATATAACAAACACCCATAACATAAAACCCAAGCACCATACATACCACATACAATACAGCACAAGCACAAGCACAAGCACAAGCACAAGCACAAACCCGTCCAAATCAATCCTTAACCCCCGACCCCAATCACCAACCCACCCTCTCACTCCACAATCTAGATTCTAGACACTATAAACCCTCAAAACCCTAACCCCAACCGCAGTCCCCAACCCCCGATTCCACATGCCCACGCCCGACACCCCAAACCGACAAAACAACCCCGCAGGCCAAGATCCATCCTCGCACTGCCTCAACACCAACTCCTCCACTTCCCCCTCGACCTCACCCCGCGTAAACCCCATACTCAAACACGCCAAGATACGCATCCCGAGCGCGAGGGCATCTACTTCTACATTCATCCTTTCTTGGAGTCTCTCCACTAGGACTTCTTTCAAAGAGGTGAGAGACGGGTCCTGAGCACATAACTGGCTCACGGCGTAGAGGAAGCTTTCGGGGGTGGGGTAGTATCTTGTTCCGTGGAGGTAGGTTCGATGGTGGAGGGTGGTGTGGATGTAGTGCAATGTGGAGGGGAGGGTGGTGTTGTAATTGTAGTTGTATTTGTGGAGGAGGCGGAGGACGTTGGTGCAGACGACGGGGTCGGTTCGGGGGCGGTGGGGGGTGAAGTATGTCTGTTGATAGTATGGGTATTGGTGTTGGTTTTGGGGGTTGGGGTAGGGTTGGGGAAGGACGTACCGTGACGATGCCATCTTCGTTTACTAGGGATGTGGTGATTCTGTCGAGCAGGGCAGATATCATTGGTTTCGGGGCGGGGAGGATAAGCCATGCTAGGGAGGTGGTGTCGACGTCGTCGGGGAAGGTGGAGGTTGTGAAGGTGGGTGGGCCTGATTTGTTTGTGTTTGTGTTAGGGTTTGTGTTGGAGAGATGGAGGGGGGTATGTATATTCACCTTGGAAGAAGTTCCAGGTTGATTCGTGGTGTTTGAGGGAGATGAGCGTTCTGGACACGATGCCGGAATATTAGTATCATTATTATATTTGAACTTGCAGGATATATCATACTCATCACCCGTAGCCTCGAGAATCAAAAGTTGCGAGAAATTCTCCAGAACGACTTGACCATCATCTACCGTGCTATGGAGGGCTTTTGCATGGCGACGGAGATATTCCATTCCTCTTTGTACGGGGTCTAGAATCGAGTTTTTGAGATTCTGGCTGAGGAGTGAGGGTTGCGTGTAGAGGATACTGTGCATGCCGATTGACTGGGCAGATATGATGTTGCCTAGCTGATTGTCGATGAAGATGATTTGCTCAGGTGGAATTCTCACCTCATCTAGGACTTTTTGATAGAAGCCTAGTTGTGGTTTGCGTGCGCTGTGTAGTCCGGATGGGAATATACGGTCGAAAATGCATGCCTTCGGATTGGTCTGCAGGAGGACTGCATCGTCTGGTTTGGATATGGCATACACTGCGATTTTGGGAACGATAGTGTTCATTTCCAATATGAGGGTCATGCCGGCGAGATTGGTGGTAAGGCTTTGGCGAGGTTGATTGAAGGTCAGGGCAATTTCTGACACGTCAATGCTGAATTGAGTGGCTAATGCTTGGTAACAATCTTCTTGGGTTAGGGTTCCTCGTTTATAGTCATGCCAGATTTGTGAAGAGAGTATGCTCTGCAGAAGTATAGGGGTTATTAAGATATCTTTTGATGGTTCCCATGTGAACAGTACACCTCCTAGATCGAAGATGATGGCTTTATATTGAGGCTGTTTCTGGGGGGTCATCTTGATCATGTAGTAGTCTCCTTGTGTGAGTAGGAGTATTTGTGGGGGAACAAGGGTATTAAATAGATGCTCCCAAGGTGTAAGAAGCAATCTACATTGTGAAACCTAATCTACATTCTTAGATTATTACTGGATCTGCATCCTGACCAAATATCTCCGATTAGCACTCATTTCTTTAATCAATCCTCTTCGTGGACTACTACATCCTCCTGCAACTTTTGATTGTTTTGATTCGCAATTGCAATGGCCAGATGTGTACTAGCTATCATACCACAGACAATGGCTGAGTCTAGACCTTATAGGTATATGATCACCCCTCTGAGGTCAGTCTATATATTATCTGCCCTGCATGCTAATTCAAGCATTTAGACCCAAAATAAACTTTAGTACTATACTCTCCGATCTAACTCTATCTATACAATAATATACAACTGAGTTGAGTAAGACCCCCAGCATCCCCCAACAAGCTCTATTATAAGAAACCCAATTCAAACAAAAACACAAACCCAACTCCATAAGCAATGCACCATCCCAAACAAAAACGCCACCCATGAACCACACCTCCAAAAAAAAAAAAACCACCTAATCATCCTTCTCCGGCATCCTCATATACGCATCAATCGCCGCACTAAAAGCTGCAAAACCCGCACACCCCGCAGCAGCAGCCTGCGGGCCCGCCTTCGCACCAAGAATACCACCCGTAATGCATCCCGCCGCCACACTATTAGTGAGATCGTTTTTGGCGCGCAGCCCCTCAACACAGCACTCGGTGCCCGAGTACAGAGCACCCACAATGCCGAAGTTCTTGGCGCTGGACCACGACCGTGAACCCATGTCCTTGAAACCGCGGCGGACTTGTTCCTTCCAGGGGAGGTCGGCGATGGCTTTGCCTTGGGGGGTGAAGGTGGAGTCGTAGGACATCTGCAGTATATCATAGCGGTGTTAGAGAGGGATTGGATGGGAGGCAGGGAGAGCAGAAGGGCAGGGGAACGTACACTGGCCATGAAGAGACCGAAGACACCTCCCAGACCGAAACCCATGGTACCGGAGATGACGGTCTTCATGGGACAGGATTCCATGGCACCGTACATCTGTTTCACTGTGTTAGCCAGATTGAGGGAAGATGATGAGGGGTGAGGAGCGAGGGGAAATACCATCTTCACCATGGCTTGCTCTTGCTCGCTCATGCCGGCCGTGTTGGGACCTGCTGCGCCGGCTCCTCCGAGGCCGCCCATCGGCGCGCTCATTCCTGGGACGTTCATGGCGTATAGGTGGTGTGCTTGCTGATGGAGCTCGACGGGGATGAGGTGGGGACGGAGTCCGAGGGAGAGCTGCGGAACACGCTCGTGGGTGTTATGGAGGTTGAAGATGACGGACCGACTATCGCATCCCCGGACTTTTTGCGGAGATGGCGACGGCGAAATTTGTTTACGGCAGACCGGAGAGGCCACAGATGCAGACCACGTGATATCCCGGGATTTCGCGATGCTTATCTACTCTAGGTACTATAGACATCCCGACTTACTTACGCTGTATCTCTATAACGTATCCGGTAAGCGAGCGCCGCACGTAAGCGAGCGCCGCACCTCCTAAATTTTGATCGCGGTCAAACACCTCGCTCATTTCAACCACTAACCATGCCTCCAAAAGCGCGTCAAAATCCAAGAGATTTAATCGAAAAGGAAGGAAGAGTCCTACTAGCAGTCTCTGCTGTAAAAAATTCAGAAATTTGCAGTATTCGTGAAGCAGCTCGTGTTTATAATGTTGCTGAGAGAACTATCCGCAGGCGACTTCATGGTATTACTACACGTGCAGAAATACGCGCCAATAATCATAAAATGACTCAAAATGAAGAGGAATCGCTCGTACAATGGATTCTATCGCTAGATCGACGTGGAGCGCCTCCCCGACCCTCTCATATACGAGAAATGGCCAATATTCTACTCGCTCAGCGTGGTACTACACCAATCCAATCAGTCGGGGAGAAATGGGTATACAACTTTATTAAACGACAAGATCGCTTGAAAACTCGCTATACTCAACGTTATGATTATCGGCGCGCTAAATGCGAAGACCCTAAAGTTATTAGGGAGTGGTTTGATCGCGTACAAATCACTATAATGCAACACGGGATCGCACAAGAAGATATCTATAATTTTGACGAAACTGGCTTCGCTATGGGCCTAGTAGCTACTGCTCAAGTAGTTACTAGAGCTGATTACTACGGAAAGGCCTCTCTTGTACAACCAGGCAATCGAGAATGGGTTACTTCAATCGAGTGTATTAACTCTACTGGTTGGGCGCTTCCTCCATGTGTGATCTTTAAAGGAAAGGTCCATATAGAGGGTTGGTATCAAGATATCAAACTCCCACGCGATAGCAGGATTGAGGTTAGTCCTAATGGATGGACTACGGACGAGATAGGCCTTCGCTGGCTTCAAAACCTCTTTATTCCTGCTACTACTAGTCATACAACTGGGGGATATCGTCTTCTAATTCTCGACGGCCATAGCAGCCATCTTACACCTCAATTCGACCAGATATGCAGTGAGAATAATATTATTCCTATCTGCATGCCTGCACATTCATCACATCTACTACAGCCTCTAGATGTTGGCTGCTTCTCGCCTTTAAAGCGGGCGTACGGCAGCTTAGTAGAGAAGCAGGCACGCTTAGGAATCAACCATATCGACAAGCTTGATTTCCTAGAGGCCTTTCCACAAGCTCGCAAACGCGCTTTTCAAACAGATACTATTCAGAATAGCTTCGCAGGTGCTGGCCTAGTTCCATTCAATCCAGACAGGGTACTCAGTCAGCTGAATATTCAGCTAAAGACCCCTACGCCACCAGGCAGTCGATCAACCAATACAGCTCCAAAAACGCCTTATACAACTAGGCAGCTTGAAAAGCAGGCATCTACTGTGAAGCAGCTACTTAGAGCGCGTACGCAGAGTCCTTCATCTTCGCTAGAGGCGCGGTTTGATAAGCTTATTAAAGGTCATGAATTACATCTTAATGAGCTTATTCTTGCACGTGAAGAAATCCACGAATTACGCGCTTCTAATGCAAAGAAGCTTCGAAAAAGGAAACGCT
>NW_020291072.1:0-17316 GCF_003184525.1 Aspergillus sclerotioniger CBS 115572
TTCAATATATAATATAATATATTCATAGATCAATTCTACAAGTTTTAGTATATTAATATTTTTTTATAAGATAAATAAAATATATACTTTATGAATATATTCATTATTACCAAAACTATATTATTTACAGTCTTCTTCTATTAGCTAGATAATAAATTTATAATAAAATTTATAATAAATACTTTACCCAGCATGGTTCATACAGATAATAATTTTAATTTATTATATAATATATATTATTAAACTTAGATTCTTTAACATAAATTACAGACTTTTATATATTCTTTTATCTTAGTATATATATTATACTATTAATATTTATATTAAATATTATTTAAAATATATTATTCTGAGTAGTGACTATTTTTTAATATATTAGAATTTACTTATAAAAGTTCCTATTTTATTATTATACTTTCTAGTATAACTATATATTTAATTTACTTAAAAAATCTTCTTTATCTAATTTCTAAATTAGATTATTGAATTCTTATTTTTCTTATAAATGTTAATTTTTTAATCTTATAGTTATATATTTATATTCTATATTTTTTTAATTAGATTTATTATTAATTCTTACAAATTAAAATAAGTTATTTTAAATTTAATTATTATATATATATTTAAATTCATAATATTAAAAAATCTAAAATCTTTATACTATTAATAGTATTTTTCTTTTTTATAAATATATTGTAATATCTGTAAAACTCTTTCTCTGTAAGCTTATTTTTATATTCTTATATTTTTATTTTTATATATATTATTATCTTAATAATTTTTAACCAGAGTTTATTTAATATTTTATGCCAGTCTTCTTTACAGATTAATCCTTAATTAAACTTTACTTATAGTATAAATAATAATAAGCTTTTTTCTAGCTCTTTTTATAAAAAAAGTAATTTAAATATTAATTAAATATATTAATAAGATTCTTTAATCCAGATTAATATTTCATAATAAAATTAAATCTTACGAGTACTTTAACTTATTTAATTTATTAAAGATTTAGCTTCTTCAGTATAAGGCTTAAAAAAGAATCTGAGATTAGTATAATCCGATTTTATAATAATAAAAAATCTAAGTTTTTTAAATGATAATATTATTATTTAGATACTTTTATAATTACTAAAAGTTTTTAATTATTTACAATATATCTTTATTCAATATTAGTTATCCTTTTTAAGAAAAATATAATAAAATACTAAATTTTATTTTCTTATAATTATAAGATAATGATACTTATTATAAAATACAATATATTAATTTTAATTTTAATCCTTTATATTAAATCAAAGTATTTGAATAAAAAAGCAGATTTTCAATCTTTTTTGATATATTAAACAATTCTTACATAATTATAGAAAGAATAAAGTTCTTATTCCAAAAATACTTTTTATATTATTGTATATTATTTAAATAAGTTATTTTTTTCTCTCTTTCTTTTCTTATATAAGCTTTATAAGAAATAATATAATATATAAATAATTTTTTATAAATTATTAATATATATTTATAAAATTAATAAAAACAATAATTTTCTATATATTAGTAAATTCTAATTATTTATCTATAATCTTCATATGTTTTTTTTCTATAGTTATATTTAATAAGAAGATTATAAATTCCAGATTTTATATACTAGTAGCATAAAACTTGTGCTTATTAATCTTAATAATTAGCTAAAACTTCAACAGTTTTTTTAAGATTATTTATATGTATTAAACATGTTCTTCTTTATTTTATAAATAGATTAAAATATTATTCAGATAGATAATATAATATATATTTTATACGTTACTTAATATATAGTTAATATGGCTTTAAAAGTTTACTAGTATATCAATAAGATTAAATAGTATTATTCTATACTTGAAATATCTGTATTATATATAAAAAATAATCTTTTATTTATAATTCTTTTAATCTAAATTCTATAATATATATTTTATAAATTAAATTTAATAAAGATTCAAGTACTTTTTCAGATACTTTATTATTATCTTATTAATAAATAATAGTAAATAGTAATCATAAATTATAATTATTATAAATTTTAATAATTTATATAGAGGCACAGTATTTTGTTCTTTCTAAAAATAAATAAAATTAATATTTTTACTATACTTCGCGAGAATTATATGCAGCTTTTTTAAAATATTATTAAAATATAATTGTTTAATACTTTTAATTCTATTTTAGATAGATTGTAAATAAAGTAATATAAAATTTTTTTTTTCTTTTTAATTTTAATTATATAGTTATAATCTGTATATGAAGATAAAATATTAATTTATTTTTCTAAAAAAATATCTGCAAATTTAAGATAAGATTTTAACAAAATCTTTATTTAATTCATGTTTTCAAATATTTATTATATATATTTAGATTATATAATTTATAAATTCTGTATAAATTAAATAAATATGTATTCGTTTTTATAATTAATTATAAGATTATAAGATTATATTATCTGTAAGATAGAATCTTATATTTATTTAAATTTTAGATTTTTTATAATATCTTGTTTAATTTCTTTAAATATTATTTTATCTATAATTGAATTAATTTAGTTAATTTATTTCCTGTAATTTATTAGTATACAGACTAGTATTATTTTTATCTGTACCAGTATTAAAACAGTAATGTTAATAAAATTAAACTCTCTATATAATAAGAATCTTAATACTATTTTTATATATAAAATTAAAACTTTTAATTTTTTATTTGATTTTCTGTATTTACATGCTCTTATTCTGTATACTTTAAATAATTTATAATAAAGTAACTATATTGTTTATATCTAAAGTATTTTATTCTACTTATATTACTGTAGATTTTATATTTCCTTTTATTATTCAATATATTTTAACTCTTATAACTACTTTATTGAGTTTTAAAAAAATAAATACTTTATTACTTCACTCTGGAATCTTTTTACTTTATTTAATATGATCTTTTTAATATAAAAAAAATAATTTATATTTTTTATAAGTACTGTTTTTATATTATTATAATATCTGATTCTTTATGATTTATAGATATAAGATATAATTGTGGCAGCAGAACAAGAGAGACAATGAATGTGTAGTAGTAGTATGATGATCTGTCCAGAAGCAAGGGGGCTTATTAATATAGCTATATACTGAAAGACTGATATACAGATATGAAAGATATACAGAAAAGACCTCTGGTAAGAAGATAAGGTTACAGGAAACCAGAATCTTTACATATATAAAGAACCCAATGAAGCAGTCATATATCCCTATAAATAATAGAAAAGCAACATCCTCATTGCATAGAGTAGAAAATAGATATATATTAAATATTAAATTAAATACCGGGATTAAAAACATTATCTTTATATTAGTAAATAAGGTCTGGAGTATCTATATTATTTTTATAAATCTAAATATCATGATTTACTCTATTACTAAAATAATAAATAAGATATTATATAAAGAAAGAGCCACAACCACAGTATATACAATATTTATCAAGAATCTGATTAGTTTTCCAATGGTCTGTATATATAAGACCTGGTTTGGTAAGGCTATATTTAAATGGATTAAGATTAATAAGATTAAAATCAGCAGAGCTATTATTATCTAGAAGATCAATAAAATAATCATCCGTATAAAAGATATTACTGACACAAGAATAAGATTTAAGTTAAGTAATAAATAAGATATTATTAATATTCTATAATTTGAGCAGATTTAAATAATATATATAATAACTAATATATTAGATAACCATATAAAAATTATTATATTATTAAAAAATCTTTATATATCTTAAGATCTTGATAACAGATAATAAGTATTGTTTATAGAGTCTAATCAGAATCTTATCACCAGACTTAAAAAACATTGATTAATAATATTTATTATAGTAAAGCTTCATGTATATAGAAGTGAACTTTATAATTTTTTCAATATTAAGATAAGAGAATATATAATCTTGATTAAATAGTAAACTTTTCAGTAAATACAAAGATTAATATAAATCTATACTAAAGAGTAGACAGGAAAATATCTATTTTATAAATATATTTAGTAATTTATTTAGAATACTAATAATAATTAAATGTTATAAGATCTAGAATAAATCTTGAATAACTGCATGACATATCATGATTTTAATAATTTAAATTATATATTTAATTTAACTATTAATCTATAGATAATATACTATACTATAGTACTATATATATACAGCTTAAAAAATATTTTTTTAAATACTGCTAGTGAAACGGGCATTATAAGTAAAAATAAAGATATATGATAAATCTTAATTATATTCTTATATAGAAGTAAAAAGCTTAGTATCTTAATAAATAACAGATTATATAAATACACCTGCAATTAAACTTATATATTTAATAAACTTATTAATTATATTAATACTTGGTTATATTGATTAATAGAAAAAGGAGTAATAATGTCTAGTATAATTGTATAAAATAATTCAGAAAACATATTAATTAAAAGCTAATTATAAAACATATAACAGTAAGACTTATTTAGTATATATATAAAATAACAAGTAATATATGCATAGAGTAGCTTGTACTCTTTATAAATAATAATATTATCTACAGTATTGAGATATTTATCTAGGTCTTAGTGTCTATATTTATTTTAAATAAATTGAAAGACTTTCTATATTATAGACTATAGTAAAGCCATAAATCTTTGTATATATAAAGACTATGAATAGAGGAAATAACATATTACTTCTTTATAAAGAGAATGTCTTTATTATTAATATAATGAGAAAGAGTGGCTTTATATTATACCTAAAGTATAGAACTTTAATAATATAGAATACGCGTGAATTATTCTTATAAGCCTTATAAAGATACTCTTTAAATTTATTAAATAGAAATATAGTAGAGCCGGTATATATAATAATACTAGTTTAGTAAATATATATTACAGTAAAAATAAGGTATATATACTATTAAAATTAATATTATATTCAGTAACTCTATTATCTACTAATAAATAAGATAAAATATTAATAATAATATTAGTTTGTTCTGGACGATGGATGATGCGGAGTTCAAATTATTATATATTATAAAGGACTCTAATTAAATACAAGTTTAGTTAATTAGTAGAAACAGTATTTAAAAATAACTGTACAGTGATATTTACAGTAAATTAATAATTAGTATAGATAATCACTAGTATAATTACGTATTTAATTAAATACTAAATTTTATAAAGTATTTATATTAAACAGGAATCTTCCAGCTTTATAAACCAGTATTAATACTTAACTAATATTAATGTACAGCTAAAGAATAATACAGAATAAATAAATGTACAAAGAGAAGAAATAGCAGTATTAATATACTTTATAATTATAATTAATATAATATAGTATAGCGCCGTGGCCTTAACAGGATATATTAAGATTGATATAAAGTTAGAGCAGGCAATTACAATAAGTAAGGAATAGCTTTTTAACAAACTCTGATTATAATTAATTAAAAGCTTAATATTCAGTATTTATAGAATTATTATATATAATAAAAATGATAAATTTATCATGAGTAGATAATCTAGAAAAGCTTTTAAATATATCATTAAGTATCTCTATTTTTTATTATTATAGAGACTCTATCTTTTTAGTATAGTAATTAATATAGTTACAAAACTAGCCGTTTAGGCTAATATAATATTTAAGATTCTTCAGTATCCGGGGAAACTTTAATAATTATATAGTATAAAGTTTATCTTCAGGTGTATATAAATCTAATATATTAATATATTAATTAAGTAGATGGACAGAAGAAAAAATAATAAGAACTTTAAAGATAACTTTAATATTTAAGTTATTTAACTTAATAAAGATCTGTTTAAGATACTTAATATATTCATTGAATAAACGGGATATAATAATTATATTATTAATATATATACAGTAAAACAAATGAAGATTCTTTAAATAAATATTTACTTAATATTAGATAAAAAAACAAAATTAATAAAATCTATTATAATAATATTAAGAATTTCTTAATCACAATAACTGATAATAGTAAGATAATAATAATAAACTTCACAGACTAGTCATTAATAAAATATCTAATAAATAATAAGTATTACGATGTACAGGCAGTACTTTAATAAAGTAATAATATTATTAATAACAGATATAGAGTACATGTCTGGCTCTGTTTCTTTATTAATATTATATAGATTAATCATAACGCAGTCTTTTAATAAAAAGTCTTTAAATAACGTAAACCACAAGCGAGCCGCGAATCTAAGCGAGCCGCGAATTTTTAACCAAAATTCCACCCTCTTTATTCAACGCATTATATCTTCAACACC
Organism: Aspergillus sclerotioniger CBS 115572; assembly: GCF_003184525.1. Classification (NCBI taxonomy): domain Eukaryota; kingdom Fungi; phylum Ascomycota; class Eurotiomycetes; order Eurotiales; family Aspergillaceae; genus Aspergillus; species Aspergillus sclerotioniger. The sequence goes on from NW_020291072.1 coordinate 6,348, forward strand.
ATATACAATATGCCTTCTTCTAAAGAATCACGTATCCAAATAGCTATTTCAGCTTATTAGAAGGATCAAATCAAATCAGTATTACGTGCTGCACAGGTTTTTGTGATCCCTGAAAGTACTCTACGCGATTGACTCAACAGTGTAATACCATGATCACAAATACGCTCCAATAATCATAAACTTACTCAATTTGAAGAAGAAACACTTATTAAGTGATTATTAAATACAGATATATACTGATTTCTAATATAGTCTGAATTTCTATATGAAATGGCAGGAATACTACTTTATACACATCTCTGAAATTATACAGTAATTATTAGATCTAACTAGCCATATAATTTTATTAAATATCATTCTTAACTATATATATAATATAATAGACGGATTATATATCAATATATAAAATAAGAGGATCTAGGGATTATAATACTATGGTTTTAAACTGTTCAGAAGACTATTCAAGAATAAGATATATATAAAGATGATATCTGGAATTTTAACAAAACTGGCTTTATAATAGGACTCTGCTTAGTTACTAAAGTTATTACTGTAATAAAACATAGTAAGTGACCACGCAGAGTCATTCAGGGTAATCATAAATAAGTTATAATTATTAAAACAATCAGTTTAAAAGATGTGTATATACCACCAGTTATTATACTTAAAGCAGATAATCAATAAGCTGCCTGGTTTCAAGAACCTAAGCTTGCTAGAGACTGGTGGATTGCAACAAGTCAAAATGGCTGGACCACTGATAAAATAGGTCTTCTTTAGCTAAAGAATATCTTTAAACCCTTCTCTAAGCACTATATGACCGATATAAAACGCCTACTTATTCTGGACAGCTATAGTAATTATTTAATTATTAGATTTAATAATCTTTACAAATAAAATATGATAATATGTCTTTATATGCCTGCCTATACTTCATACCTTCTTTAGCTGCTTGATATGGGTATTTTTAGCCTGCTTAAAAAAGTATATAGAAAGCTTCTTGAAGAATATATAATTACAGATAATAATTATATTAATAAAAAAGACTTTTTATTATTTTATCTAGATACATAGGCTCAAGTCTTTACTTTTATAAATATCTGCAGTGGCTTTACAGAAGCAGGGCTTAAGCCATTTAATCAAGAACATGTTCTTTCTAAGCTTACCTTTCAACTACGTACGCCTACATCTGCATCATCACTAGTTAAAGTATTAATTTTGTCTGCTTTCCAGACTCCATAAAATACTCACCAGCTAGATCGAAAAGTACGCAGCCTGTAGAGTAGTCTTAATACTAAATAAAAGCTTTCTAGCAGTCCAGTTGCTTATATTCAACATCTTGAGAAAGCTGCTCAAATAGCTATACAAACAAATCTTCTTTTACAGCAAGAAATCAAGATTTTACAGGCTGAAAATAAGTGAAAATATAAAAAGAAAGTAAGAAGGCGTGCTCTATTAGGAGATAATATCCTTTTATCTGTACAGGAAGGTCAAAGTCATGTTCAGCAGCTAAATACGCAGCTTATTGAGTAATCTGAACAATTTACTCCTATATCTTATCAACGGGCTCCACAACGCTGCAGTGGCTGTAAAACAGTTGGACATATAATTCGGAACTGCTCTAGTAAATAGCTACTTTTCATATATTTATTTAATCAAATTTCATGGAGTTGGTGGTTGAAAAGCTTTAAGTAATGGTGGCTATAGCAAAGGATCCGCGGCTCGCTTAGATTCGCGGCTCGCTTGTGGTTTACGTTATGAAAATATTATATTACATATTAAAGACAGGATATCCAGTAAAAATATATCTCTTAGTATATTTTATTTTATTTTAAGTATGTAAAAATCTAAATATCTTATTAATAACTTCTCAGTTATATTAACTGAAATAATAAATATATAGTTTCAGAATATATTATTCTTATCTATCTTTTATAAAAACCTTTTTTCATTTATATTCTAAAATCTTGATAATATTAATATTAAAAGTATTAACATTTGCCTATATATTAAAGCGTGCAATAAGTTAGCATATATATTAAATAACAGTAAAATTCTTGCTATGTATAGTAATATTAAGAAAAGTAACAGTAATATTATCTTTAAAAGTATTATATTCATTAATAAGTAGATTTTCTAATACAGAAGATTTATATACAGCAGTAAATATAAATTTATTATTATTAATAAAAATAATAATGATTAACCGTGTAATATTTATATTAACTTAATATATCATAATAAAGTCAGAGTTACAGATATTGCCAAGATACATATAACAGATAATAATAATAGACTTAGAGGTTTCATTAGTAATCTTAATAAGAGAAAATTCTATGCCTACAAGATAAGTATAGTATATTAAATATAGGATTCGACTACTATTTATAACTTTAAAAATTAGATCTTGATTTGATACATATTTTTTAATCTTGATAAGAACTCTTCCACATAAATAACTTGGTAAGATCATATATTAACTAGAGTAAACAAGTATAGACAATATATAATTAGTTTTTATTATATAATCTATAATAAAAATAAAATCTTTACACGTATGAATAGTTGTAATATAATAGTTAAAATCAGTTATAATATTCTCATAATTTATAATATCTACAATGAAAAGTAGATTGGGTTTTATACCTATAACTAAATAAACCATGATTTTAATCTTGGTATATCTATAAATGGTGGACATAGATATTACTAGTAACAGGAAATAAATATCAAATAAAGTATATTCTGTAGAAGAATATTTAGAGCTAATCCTGATAATATTAACTAAGTACTCTGTTAATTAGATTTAAATATTTAGTATATTCTTAGTAAAGATAATATTAATAATATTAGATAAATAACCTGTGTTAAAATATATTTGATAATATAAGAAAATATTATTTAATCTAGTATCAGTAGTAACCGCACGTTATAAATATAAGTTTAAAAAGATATTAATTTCATCAGATTTAATAATCTGATAACTTGATAATTCGATAATATAAATATTATTAAATAATATAATTAGTTTATATAGATCAGTAAACGCGAAACAAAGTCAATATTTATATAGCTTATTATTAAATATAAAGTTTTTATATTAGATAAAATAACTGATAATAATATAATTATGGTTGGAATTATTATTGCAAACAGATTTATCATGAATAAAAGATTAGAAAATAAAAATATTGTGATTAATATCATTAATCTCTGCGCTAAGTATATAGAAATCATTATTTTTAAATATAGATCTGAAATCTGGCTCGGTGTAATATACATTATTAGACTAATTGAAATAGCTAGATAGACTTTAATTATTATCTTTACTAGTGTAGTAAATACTGCGGTCGCAGGACAGGTTATAACAATACTAATTATCAGTATAAAAGAAACAATTAACGTAATCGGTAAGCGGGTCGGCCACCTCCACCCGATTTCCACGACTGGGTGAGATTCAAGCGCCTTTATCAACAAAATAATTGCATTTTAATAGAAGAACTAATTAGTAAGTGTATTAGGACATCTAACCCTAGTATGCCCCCGAACATGATAATTAGAACACTGCGGTGGCGCGCGTACGCGTGGTCTAAATGCAGGAAGTGCTGGATCTCTAAATACAGTATCTTGAGCTTTAATGATCTGATTCTCTTGCTGAAATCGCTCCTGGCCCTTCTGGATAGAAAGGCCTTTTGCTTTTTAAGCTTCTTCTCATTTGCAGCTCGTAAATCATGAATTTCTTGACGCGTAAGAGCTGCCTTATTTAGGGCTAATTCACTGTATTTGATAATCTTATCTAATCGTACCTCTAAGGAAGAGGTAGGACTCTGTGAGTGTGTTCCTTGCTGCGTACGCCTTTCAAGAAGCTTTTTCTTTACTGTAGATGCCTGCTTCTCAAGCTGTCTAGTAGTATAGGGTGTCTTAGGCACTGAATTGGTTGACCGACTGTCTGGTGGTGTGGGAGTCTTTAGTTAAATAGTTAACTGACTGAGCACTTGCTCTGGGTTATATGGAACTAGCCTAGTAGTAGATAAACTACTGCAGATATTTCTAGTAGTATAGATATCTGTACGCGCCTTAAGGAAGGCCTTAAGAAAGTCAAGCTTATTGATATGGTTAATTCTAAGATATATTTTCTGCTCCACTAAGCCTCCGTACACACGCTTTAGTGGTGAGAAGCAGCCAACATCCAGAGGCTGTAGTAGATGCGAAGAATAAGCAGGTATATAGATAGAAATAATATTATTCTTACTGTATATCTGGTCGAATTAAGGTGTTAAATAATTGCCATGGCTATCAAGAACTAGGAGACGGTATTTCCTAGTTGTATACGTAGTAATTACAGGAATAAAAAGCTTTTTAAGCTAGTAAAGGCCTATCTTATTATTAGTCTAGCTATTAGAATTAAGCTCAATCCTCCAGTCGTGTGGTAGATTGTACTGATATTAACTCTCTATATAGATCTTCTTCTTGAAGATTATATAAGACAGAAACACCCATCCAGAGATATTAATATACTTAATAGAAGTAATCTATTCCTGATTACCTAGCCGTACCAGAGGTGTTATCCTGTAGAATTCAGCTCTAGTTATTACTTTAATAATAGTAACTAGGTCTATAGTAAAGCTAGTCTTATCAAAGTTATAGATATCTTCAGATACAATCCCATGCTGTATTATAGTGATTTGTACGTGGTTAAACCACTTTCTAATAATCTTAGGGTCTTCATATTGAGCACGCTGATAGCTATATCAGCAAGAAAAGCATGTCTTCAATTCATTACATCATTAAATAAAGTTGTATACCCATTTCTGTCTAACTGGTTAAATGGGTGTAGTATCACGCGTAGTAAGAAGAATATTGGCTATTTCTTGTATATGAGATGGTCGGGGAGGTGCTCCACATTAAATAAGTGATAGGATCCATTGTATAAGTAATTTCTCTTTAGTTTGAGTCATCTTATAAGAGTTGGCGCGTGTATCCTTACAAAAAGTCTTTCAATGTAATCAGTCTTGAAGTGTTGAGCGGGGTATATTATAAATACGTGCTGCCTCATGAATATTAGAGATTTCATGTTTTTTTAAAGCAGAGATGGCTAGTAGGATCCTGCCCTCTTGCTCAGTTGAATCTCTTGATTTTTGACGCGCTTTTGGAGACATGGTTGGTGGTTGAATTGAGCGAGGTTTTCGACCGGGGCCAAAAACGCGTGAGGTGGCCGACCCGCTTACATGGCCGACCCGCTTACCGATTACGTTATATAATGGATAATTATATAATATAGGAGCTTGCTAATCTTAATACTTACAAGATAAAATATCACTGGTAAATACAGTATAAGGTTTAATGTACTGATTACTGTAGTTAATATATATACTATAGTTCTATAATTAATAATTAGATAACTGTTATCTGTATTATTAATTATTAATGTGACTGTTGGCATTAGAGTTATCAAAGTTATAATTTATGGAATTAGATTAGGCAGTAATAATATTATAAGAATACTGTAAATTGTATTACAGCTAGTTACTTTATAAATTCTACAGCTAGTAATCCTGGCTTTAATTTTGCTACTACAGACTACTAGTATTCCGAATATTAAAATATCTATATTTATTATTACGATTCTAGTTAATACTCTGATTGTACTGATTACTTTCTTAAAAGTAATTAATATTTAGTAGGAATATTATTAATTACTGTTATAATAGCTGTTGATGCTAAAGCGCTGTCTGTAATTACTATTCAATTAATTAGAATTATATTAAATATAATAAGTAATATTAGTATTAGCAAGATTTTACTATATAGATAACTTCTAAATAAGTAACTGTAAGAAAGAATTTAGTTTGTCTTTCTCAGTAGATTGTAAAATATAGTATTAAAAATATATATCAAGATGATTCTATTTAAATAGTATTTTTTAAAAGAAGATATTTATATTGGTAATATAAATTGAATAAATAATTTCCTATATAAATTCTTGAATAGAATACTGAGCTTAAATATCAGTAAAGATATATTTTATTATGCTGAGCTTATTTATAGTAACAGTAGAATTTAGTTTAAAATATTTAGTAAGTTCATAAAATATACTATTCTCTAAAAAAATAGATTTTCTAATTAGATGTCTTTCTAAATCAGAAAGTTTAAAACTATACTATGACATAATAATATTATAAATATTTATAATTATTTAAATTATATACAGAGAATTAATAAACGGGTGATCTATAAATTAAGATATTAGAAGAGATTTACTGTTAAGCAGTAATGTATTTATAAAAATTAAAGATTTATAATTATTATTGTGACCGCTTTTTGTCGGGTCCTTCATGTATATAGAGATTCCGGTTCCCCGCGATCCTACCTTCCTGCTGGAGGTCTTCCCCGTGTGCTTTCCATATCTGTATATTAGTCTTCCAGTATATAGCTATGTTAACAAGCCGTCTTGCTTCTAGACAGATTATTATACTACTATATATTCATTATCTTTCTTGTTCTGCTGCTATAAACATGGTAATATATTTATAGACTAATTTTAGATCTCTGTTATTATTTATTTAATAATATATATTATTATCCTGTTTATCTTTTCTATCTATCTGTTATTTTCCTGTTATTTGACTACTTCACTGATTTGGGGTGTCTGAAAGTTTTAGTATTCAAATATTACTGCTGGATATATTCTTTTTTTACATCATATTTTTTCTATCTTTCCATTAATTTTATTATCTATTTTATCTACTTTATTATCACTATCTAATCCTTATTTTTATAATATCTTCTATTATGTACTCCGTGTCTTATATTCTATATATTATTAAATTTATTATATTAAAAATATTAGATATTATGAAAATTTAATCTTTAAGTTATTAAACTTGCCTATTAGATCACTTTATTTTATGTTTTTTTAGATTCTCTTTACACTACAAAGTTTAATCAAGATACCCTGTACTATATAAACTATATTCTTACTAAATCATATATTTAAAAGCCTGTATCTGTAAACTACTCCCCCTACTCCCCTGATTAGGATATTAATAAAAGTATTTTTAATAAGATAATTAAAGGATTTCTGTGTCTGACTGATTCTATCTATTACTTACTTTATTAGATACTTACAGTAAATCTCTGTATACTCTACTAATACTCTTTTTAATTTTCTTATTTACTTAGCTGTTTAAGATCTGTTTCTTTATTAAGATCATGAAATACTAATCTGTCTACAGACTCTGCAGTTATTTCCGAATTTGTATATCTTATATTAATCTCTTTTTTTATATCTTTCGAAGATTGAACATTAATTTTCAGTACTTTTTAATTATCTCAAGTTAAAACTTTCTATAAAACTGCTATTTCTAAAGAAACTGTACTGTCTACATCAGTTACTGTTTATTTAGTAAAGACTTTTAAATCTTTATACTTTCTATAATTGTATTATTTTATCTATCTTTTTAAAGATATTTTATAAATTGAATCTATATTAGGTTAAATACTGTGTATAGACTTATTAAGTATTATACTTATTAATCTTGTTATTACTACTGATTAATAACCTGATAAACTGTCCATGCGTGATATACTGAATATTATTAAAAGTACTTAATAATGTTTAAGTATATTTAAAGATTAGTTAGCTACTTTATCTGCAAATATACAAGCTTTAAATAATAATATTACTATTTATTGATTATAAATATCAGATTCCTTAATTAGTAATGACAGATACTCTGATATTAGTAATAATATTAATAACAATATTTCAGATTATTAAAAAATTAATAAAGTCAGCTACTTCTAGCCGGATATAAAAAATAATATTATTATAAAGTAAATTAATAATTTGATTTATTATAAAGATATAAACACATTTCTTGACTATATATATAATATTGCTTCGTATAAAAGTAAAGCTTTAATTAAAGCTAATATTATTATATATCTTACTAATAAATATATTATATAAATTTTTATACTAATTATTATAGATTCTATATAATATTCTAATAATATTAGTTAGCATTTTTTATAGATTTATAAGATTATTTAATTAGTATAATTAAAAGGCTTAATAATTCTTTTAGATAAGATCTTTTCATATTATAAAGAGTATTTCTTTAATATATTATTTTTATAATAAAAAGAGTACAAATACGAGGTAATATATAGTATTTATCATTTTTACCTTATTATTTATAAAGTAATAATTATTTACTTTAAAATAATTCCTTAACTTTATTATATAAAAGCAGTATTCAGTCATATTATTTCTATAATATTTTATATTTAATATTACTCTTATAAATAATTTTATAATTTTTAATTAAGATAGAAGATTCTAATACAGTAAAAGAATTCTTCTCTATCAGCTAAATAAGAAATTAAAAAAATCATTTCCAGATCTAATAATTAATATATTTTATATTTTTTAATGATTATTTTATTTAGCTTTACTAATTGTCTCTGTAATTATAGTTTCTTAATCTTTATTTTTTTATATAATTTTTACTTTAGAATAAATATATTATTATCTTTACTATTTCTGAAGTAATTGATTAATCCAGTTTTTTTAATAGAATTTTTATTATATTATAACTTTAATTCTTTAAAATATAAACAGTTAATAATAAAATTAGTTAATAAATTAGATAAGCCTTTTCTGAGATTATGTTTTAAGTATAAAATACTATTTTTCAATTTTAGACTTTTTTTATAAAGTGAGTAATCACAACTATTGAAAGCATATAAAAAAATATAAAAAAATATAAGATTAGTCTTAAAGATCAGGCTAGTCTTAAATTACAAGTTTATATAATATTAATACTATATATATATATAGATATAAAAGTAACCATTAACTTTTTAAATTTTCTGGTAATTAATATAGTAAATATTTTACTAAGTTATCTGACAGCACGGATTGTTTAGTTAGATAATCTGTTTTTCTGTAAGTTTTGTGATTTTAGTATACTGGAAGAGTGTACTGTCTGTTATAAGATTATTTAAAATGTTTAATAAATTAAATAAAAGAATTAGAAAAATAACTAGTTTCTGTTTCTGAGAGTAATTAAAGATCTTTTATAATTATTTTCAATAAATTAAATTAAGAAAACAGATTTGACTAATTTAAATTTAATTTTAAATATAAAGATAATTTAAGATAAATCTTTAATACTTTATTACAAATCTTTAATAATCTAAAAATTAAAAGAAATAATTTTGTTAATATTGAAAATATATAAAACTAAAAGATTATTTATTATCTTAACTTATAAAGAAAATGCTAGAGGTATGTAGGGAGATATAAAATAATATAAGATTAAATTTAAGAATTAGATTAAGATTTATATTATAAGTTTATATAATATAAATAATATATATTTATATATATTTAAAATTAATTACTGATTTTCTATAATCCCCAGTAACTAAAATAATAAATATTCAATTAAATTATTTACTTATACAGATTATTTAATTCAATAATTTATTTTCTTATATGTCCTGTAATCTTAGTATACTAGAAAAATACATTATTTATTATAAGATTATTTAAATATTTTATATTCTGTTTCTTTTTATACAGGTGCCTTATCTTCAGATAGTAAAATATAAGATATAATAATATTTATATAATCTATATAATCCTAATATTTTTTAATTAAAAAGATTTCATTAAATATAATTTCATATTCAAGTACTGGATATCTTTACTATATTTATTATTAACTATATTAAGTTATTTTATTTATGGAACTTTATTTTTATTATCTTAAAAAAATAGTGCTGTAGCAGCCTAGAAAGAAAGACAATAAATATATAGTATAATAACTATTAAAGAAAAGGACCTGTCAATATAGCTATATATTAAAAATTAATATATATATATAAAAGAAATATAGATAATTCTTAATTGAAAGATAGAAGTATAATACTAGATAATAAATAAATTTGTATAAGAAATTAGAATCTTTATTTAAAAAAAGTTAATAAACCAGTTACATATATCTCTATAAATAAAAAAAAATAATATTCTTATTATATAAGATAAAAAATAAAGTTATTAAGATTAAAATTAAATATCAGAAAAATTAAATACTAGAATTAAAAATATTCTTTTTATATTAATAAATAAGATCTGAAATATGTATATTATCTTTATAAATCTATAAATTATAATTTATTTTATTACTGAGATAGTAAACTAGATATTAAATAAAGAAAGAGCCATAGTTATAATATATATAGTATTTATTAAGAATATAATTAATTTCTTAGTAATCTATATATACAGGACCTGGTTTAGTGAAATTATATTTAAATCAGAATTGATATTAACAGGATTAATATTAGTAAGATTAATATAACTATTATTATTCAGAAAATTAATAAAATTATTATCTGTATAAGAAATATTACTAATATAAAGAAATTTAAGTTAAGTAATAAATAAAATTTTATAAATATTTCTTAACTTTAATAAATCTAAATCATACACGTATCTTTTAACATATTAAACAATTATATAAACATTATTATTGTTAGAAATGTGTAGAAAGATATAAAATAATACAAGATTAATCTTAAAAATTAGATTAAATCTTATATTATAAATCTATAAAATATGAATAATATATATATAATAATATAGCACAGATTATTAATCTTCCAGAGTTTCCAGTAACTAGTATAGTAAATATATAATCAGGTTATCTGATTGTATAAATTATTTAATTAAATAATCTATCTTATTATAACTTTATACTTTTAGTACATTAGAAAAGCGTGCTATTGATTATAAAATTACTTAAAAGATTTTAATATGTTTTAATATAGATATCTTAACTTAAGACAGTAAAATATTATAGTAGTATTTATATACTCTGTATAATTTTAATATTTTTTAAATAAAAAGATCTTATTAGATATAATCATGTATTAGTACTGGATATTTTCACTCTATTTA
>NW_020291073.1:0-16157 GCF_003184525.1 Aspergillus sclerotioniger CBS 115572
CGTTTATATTCTATATTTTTTTAATTTACTTTATTTTGAATTTTTATTAATTCAAATAAATTACAATAAATTCAATTACCATATATATATAGATCTGTAGTACTAAAAGATCTAGAACCTTTATATTATGAATAATATTTTTCTTATTTATTAATTTATTTTAATATTTATAAAACCTACTTTTTATAAATTTAGTTTTATTTCTATTTTTATATATACTATTTATTTAACTATTTTTAATTAAAATCTATTTAATATTTTTAACTAGTCTGTGTAAATTAATCTCTAACTTAATTTTACTTATAATATAAATAATAATAAGCTTTCTTCTAGTTCTTTCTATAAAAAAGAGTAGTTAAAATATTAATGAAATATATTAACTGGGCTCTTTAACCCGGCTAATATTTAATAATAAAATTAAATATTATAAGTGTTTTAGTTTATTTAGTGTAAAGAACTCTTCTAGATGAAAGCGTCAGAACAAGACCATAAGGCCATCATTACCCGCAGATACTTCTGCGGACCCCTAGAGTCCCCTATATACTTAGGTACACCCTGGGAGGAGGTGGGCAACGACCCTTGTAAGGACTCACTTCCTTACATTTAGTTTAGTGGGGGCTTAGCCTTTTTAGTATAAGATTTAAAGAAATCTGAGATTAATATAGTTAGACTTTATAATAACAAGAAATTTACTCTTTTCTAAATGATAATATTATTAATTTAATATTTTTATAATTATTGAAAGTTCTTGATTACCTATAATATATCTTTATGCAATATTAATTATCTTTTTTAAGAGGAATATAATAGGGTACTAGATTCTATCTTATAATTATAAGATAATAATATTTATTATATAGCTTAGTATATTAGCTTTAATTTTAATCTTTTATATTAGATTAAAGTAATCAGTAAATAAATTTAAATTTCTTTTTAGTACATTAAATACTTTTTTTATAATTTTAAAGAAAGTTAAGCTCTTATTTAAAAAGTACTTCTTATATTATTTTATATTAATTAATTAATTTGATTTTTTTATATATAATGTCTGTAAGCAATAATATAGTATATATATTATTTTTTATAAATTGTTTATAAAAATCTATTAAATTATGGGGATAATGATTTTATATATATTAATAAGTTTTAGTTATTTATCTATAATCTTAATATATTTTCCTTTTATTATTATGTATAAGAAAAAGATTATAAATCTTAGATATTATATATTCATGAGATAAAATTTATATTTATTAATCTTAATAATTAATTAAAACCTTTAATCTTTCTAGGATTATTTATACATATTTAATATATTCTTTCTTTTTTTACAAATAAATTAAGATATTGTTTAAAAAATTAATATAGTATATATTTACTAAATTCTTTATTATATCGTTAATATAAGTTCAAAAAATTACTATTATATTAATAAGATTAAATAATATTACTGTTTATTTATAATACTTGTATTGTATATAAAAGGTTATTTTTTATTTATAATTTTTTTAGATTTAAATCTTGATAATCTATATAAAAATATAGTATTCCATCTTTTTTAAAAATAAATAAAATTAATATTTTTATTTGACTTTATCAGGATTATAACTAATCTTAAAATATTATTAAAATATAATTCTTTATTTTTTTAAGTTTTGTTTTAGATAAGTTATAGATAAAGTAATATAGGGATTATTTCTCTATTTAATTTAATTATATAGCTAAAATATATATATAAAGATAGAATATTAATCTATTTTTTTAAATAAATATCTAAAGAAAATCTTTATTTAATATTTTTTACATATTTATTATATATTTCTAAATTATATGATTTATAGCTTTTATATAAATTATAAAAATATATATTTTTCATAAGATTCAATTTAGTTTTCCTTTATTAATAATATTTAGAGCTACTTGTATAATCCTATATTATTAAATATTTTCGTTTTAATTAATTGAGACTTAGATTTCATAATTATAATATATTTAAAACAATATTATAATCTTATATATTTACTGTATTAAATCAGTAACAGTCTTACCTAACTTTCTTTTATAATTAATTATATTAATTGTAAGATTATGTTCCTTATAAAATAAAATTTTATATTTATTTAAAATTTAAATTCTGCATAGTACTTCATTTAACCTTTTTAAACATTATTGTATTCATAATTAATTTATTAAATTATTGTATGTTTTATAGTTTATTAGTATATAAAGTAATATTATTAATAAAATCAAAATCTTTATATATCAAGAGTTCTAGTACTATTATTATATATTTAGTTCTAATATCTAGTTTTTTATTTAATTTTTTATATTTATATATCTTTCTTTTATATACTTTAAATAATTTATAATAAATAACTATATTTTTTATACTTAAATTATTTTGCTCTACTTATATTATTAAAGGATTTATACTTTTTATTATTATTATTTTATATATTTTAATTTTTGTTGTTATCTTACTAATTTCAAAATAAATAATTACTTTATTATTTTATTTTAAATAATCTTTAATTTATTTAATTCTGTTGCTATAATATAAAAGAGTAGAAGTTATTTTTTATAAGTACTATTTTCTTTCTATAATAATTTATTTATATTATTTTAATATGTAATTTTTTATCATCTATAAATATAAAATATAGTATAGATTTTAATTTTTATAAGTATTTTATTACTTTATAGTAAATCCTTTTAATATTCTAACTTAATGATAGTTCTTTTATTAGTTTTTTATATATAATTTATATAATTGTAAGTACTATTAATAAATATACTATATAAATTTTTATACTGATTATTATAGATTCTATCTAATGTTTTAATAGTATTAATTAATATTCTTTATAAATCTATAAAAGTGATTAATTAATGTAATTAAAAAACTTAATAATATTTTTAATTAAGATTCCATTATATTACAGAGAATAGCTTTTTAATATATTATTCTTATAGTAAGAAAAATATAGATATGACATAAAATACAGTATTTATCTTCTTTATCTTATTTTATAGAATAGAAATTATTTATTTTAAACAAATTTCTTAACTTTATTATATAATAACAGTATTTGATTGTATTATTTTTATAATATTTTATATCTAGCATTAGTCTTATAAGTAATCTTACAATCTTTAATTAAGATAGAATATTATAATACAATGAAAACATCCTTTTTTATTAATTAAATAAAAAATTAAAAGAATTATTTTTAGATTTTATAATTAATATATTTGAATCTATCTCCTTTTTTTAATTAATATCTTATCTAGTTTTAATAATTATTTCTGTAATTATAGCTTTTTAATCTTCATTTTTTTATATGATTTTTACTTTGAATTAATTATATTATTACTTTTACTATTTTTAGAGTAATTAATTAATTCGGCTATATTTATAAAGCTTTACCTGTATTGTAAGTTTGATTCCTTAGAGTATAAAGCCTTAATAATTTTATTATTTAATAAAGTAAGTAAATCCTTTTTTAAGATTATATTTCGAGTATAGAATATTATTTTTAATATCAGCTCTCTCTTGTAGAGAAAGTGATTAAAACTATTAAAAATATATAAAATAATATAGCATTAATTGAGAAAATTAGACTAAATCTTATATTATAAGTTTATATAATATAAACAATATATATATATATCGACATAAAACAAGTTACTAGTTTTCCAGAGTCTCTAATAACTAGTATAATGAATATTTTATTAACTTACTTAATTATACAGGTTACTTAATTAGATGATCTTTTTTTTCCAAGTTCTGTGACCCTGGCGCACCGGGAGGGCACGGTGTCTGTCGCGGGATTGTCTGAGGCGTCTAACAAAATACTTTCTTAAGATATTATTATTAACTATATAGTTTCTACTTCTTCTAGATACTTATATCTGTTGATAGACTGTAAAACACATGATTTCCATATCTTATTAATTAAGACCTGTGATAGGACTGATATTAGTATAAGTATTCCTTATAATATAACTCTATTATAAGTGTTATAGGGATATGTATTCTTACACACGCCACATAACTATATAAAAACTACTGTATTATGAAAATAACTTTATATATTCTAAGATCTTAATAACAGATAGTGAGTACTCTTTATAAAAGTCTGTTCAAGATCCTATTACCAGATTTAAAGAATATAGATTAATAATATTGGTGTAATAAAGTTTCATGTACATAGACGTCAACTTTATAGCCTTTTCAGTATTTGAATAAAGACTGATATAATCTTATTTAATAAATAATAAGACTTTAAATAAATATTAAGATTAGTATAAATCTATATTAAAAAGTAAGCACAAAGATATTTACTTAATAAAAGTACTTAAAGTTATATTAAGAATATGAATACTAATTAGAAGTTGTGAAATCCAGGATAAATGTTGAATGACTGTATAATATATTATAATCTGAATAATTTAAATTGTATATTTAGTTTGATTACTATTTTAAAGATAATATATTATATCTAACCTAAAAAATAACGCTTTTCAAATACTGCTAATGAAGCAGATATTATAATTAAAAATAAAGATATATAATAAATTTCAATTATATTTCTATAAGTAAGAAGTTTAACATTTTTATAAACAGTAGATTCTATAAATAAACTGGAAATGAAATCTATATTAATAATAAGAATCTGGTTATATACCCGATAATCTTAAGAAGATAAAGCAATAATAAAAATTAAAATAATTATATAAAATAATTCAGAAAGTACATTAATTAATTAAGGTTAATTATAAGATATATATTAATATAATTTATCTAATATATATATAATATAACAAGTAATATAATTATATAATAATTTTTAAATCTTTATATATAATAATACTATCAGAAATATGAAAATATTTATTTAAATCGTAATACATAATAAGTAAAGCTATAATTTCTGAACAATATAAGATATATTAATTCGGAATTAAGAAAAGTATATACTATTTTTTTATAAAGAGAATACTTTTATTATTAATATAATAAAAAAAGTGATTTTATAATCAGAATATAGAACCTTAAGAATATAACATATATATATAGATTATCTTTATAAGCTTGATGAAGATAGTTTTTAAATGTATTAAATAAAAGTACTGTAAAGTCTGTATATACTGTAATATCTATCAAATAAATATATATTTTAATAAAATATATATTATCATTAAGATTAATATTATACTTAGTAAATTAATTATTAAAAAATAATAAATGGAATAAAGTATTAGTAGTAATATTAATTTGATTAGAGTAATAAATAATATATAATCTAAATTCTTATATGTAATATCAGATCATAAGTAAAGAATATACTTTATAAAATATCTAAATTATATAAATAACTTCCAGTTCAGTAAGTTAATAATATTATTTAACTGATATTAAAGTATAGATAAGAAATGATATTAGATATACTGTAGTATGAATAGATAGAGTAATATAATTAATGTATTGATATATATCATTAATATAATAGAATATAGGGCTGTAGCCTTTGCAGGAAGTATTTAAATTAATATTAAGCTAGAATAGATAATTAAAGTAAATAAAAAATAACTTTTTAAAAAAACAATTTATAGTTAGTTAAAAGCTTAATATTTAATATTTATAAAATTATTATATAAAATAGGTATAACAGATTTATTATAAGCAGTTAAATCAGAAGAGTTTCTTAGTATCTTTTTTAATATCTTAATTTTCTGTTATTATAATGGTTCTATTTTTTTAGTATAGTAATTAATATAGTTATAAAATCAGCTAATCAGATTAATCTAATAACGTAATCCACAAGCGAGTGGGCCGGCGCGCCCGGCCAAACATGCCTCCATGAAAAGATGAAGCTTATATAGTCCACTATATCAACAAAATAACGTGTTTAACTGGTGTTTTAATGTGTTGGACATCTTGTTCTTATATGCCCAATTGTTCCACACTCGCTGCAGCGAGATGGTGCCCGGCGGTGAGGCTGTTCCTCGCCTGTAGCTGATTCTACAAGCTGACTTCCACCAACTTGATCAGCCTCGCAAGTCTGTTTAAACGCGATTTTAGCCTCTTCAACAGTGAGGCCGTTAAGGCCGGCCATCTAATGATAAGACCTCTTTTTCTTAGTGTTTTGCCTCTCTAATCCAGCCTCTAATTCGTTAACTTCCTGCTCAAGTAAAGAAGCCCGGTTGAAGGCGATTTCACATCCTTTTATAATATAGGATAATATTGCTTTTATTTATAAAGATGGGCTAATTTATATGTTTATAAAGAAGTCTGTTAATAGTAGTTTTATGCCTCCGCAACTACCTTGTATTCTTGGGTGTTTTTAGCACTGTTAATGTAGTAGAAATACTGCAGATTAGAGTAGGCTTACGGAGCTATATAACCAGCCTACTAAGAACCTTGTCTGGCTGGAATGGAACTAATCCTGAAGTCTTAAAGATATTGTGTATAATTAATTCTTTAAAGATAAGAAAACATATATCTGGATATATATCCAAGAAATCAATCTTATTAATATAATAAGTATTCTGGTAAATCAGCTGTTTTATTAAGCTTCTGTATACTTATTTAATAGTATAAAATAAGTAATATTAAGTAATTAATAAAGATATAAAGAATGCGGAGGCATATAGAAAAAAATAATATTATTTTGGCTATATATATTATCAAATTCTGGAATTAAATAAGAGTCATGTTTGTCAAGAATTAGAAGACTATATTAACCAATCTGCCAATCTTTAGTAAAAGGAATAAAGTATTCACGAAGCTAATATAAACCAATCTTATTAAAAATCTAATTATTTAATGATAAATTAATATGCTAATTAGATAGAACAAGGCCCTGATACCATGTTTCTATATGAACCTTTCCCTTAAGAATCCGGTACAGCGCCAATACTATACTAGCAGTATTAATACACTTAATTAAAATCACTTATTTGTGATTGTTAGATTGTATAAAAAATAGTTTATCTATACAGTCACATCTTGTGATTACACGTGCTATAGTTACTATATTTATAATAAAGTCTGTTTTATCAAAGTTCCAGATGTCTTTATTAAGAATACTATATTCCTTTCCTACGGCTTTAACCTGATTAAACCACTTATTTAAGAGCTTAGAATCTTCATATCTCACATGTTAGATATGATATCTTTAAGAGAATTGACTCTTTAAAGCCGGTGTATGCTTAACAAAGTTATATATCCAGTTTTCACTGACAGAGCACTGCGGAATTCGAGGCATGTTTTTAAAAAAGAATAGATACTATATTCTGAATATATGATGGCCGAGGATAAAGCCTATGCTTAACAAGTAAGAGTATCCAGTCCTTTAAAACCTCTTCTTTAAGAAGAGTCAGTTTCATAGACTTGACATATATATCTGAACATGATTTGACTTCTTTAATATGTTGTTGTAGAGTTAAACACAGAACATTATAAACACTTATAACTTTGTTTATATGTGAAGTTCTGCCACTTTGAATAGTCTTTACAGCTAGGCAGATACGGCCTTCTTGTTCCACCAAAGATTTTAACGATTGAGGCATGTCTGGTGGAGTTGTTGGTGGTTGAATAGCTTCAAGTTAAAGAACGCGAGAATAACGCGCGCGCCGGCCCACTCGCTTGTGCGACCCACTCGCTTGTGGATTACGTTATTTAAAATTTGTAAGTATATACAGAAACCTTAATAATTATATAATATAGAATGTATTTTTAGGAATAAATAATCTTAAAGTATTAATATATTAATTAAATAGATAAATAAAAGAAAAGATAAAAGCTTTTTTGAAAGTAACTGTAATATTTAAATTACTTAGCTTAATAAAAACTTCCTCAAGATATATAATATATTTATTAAACAAACAGAATATAATAATTATATTATTAATATATATATAATATAAAATACATAAAGATTCTTTAAATAATTATTTATTTAACATTAAATAAATAGAACAGGATTAATAAATCTTATTAAAATAATATTAAAGATTTCCTAACTGTAATAATTAATAATAATAAATAATAATAATAATATTCACATACTAGCTACTGATAGAATTTTTAATAAGTATTAAGTAGTAAGATATATGCAGTACTTTGATAGAGTAATAATATTATGGATAATAGATATAAGATAGATATCAAATTCAATTTTTTTATTAGTATCGTGTAGATTTATAACAATATAATCTTTAAAGAACGTAATCGGTAAGCGAGCGGGCCACCTCACGCGTTTTTGGCCGCGGTTGGAAACCTCGCTCAACCCAACCACCAACCATGCCTCCAGAATCGCGTCAAAAATTCAAGAAATTCAATTGAGCAGGAGGGTAGGACTCTACTAGCAGTCACTGCTTTAAAAAATAAGGAAATCTGTAATATTCGCGAAGCAGCACGCCTTTATAATGTTTCACGTACAACCCTCCAACAATGATTAAATGACCATACTTTTCGAGTAGAGACACGCGTAAATAGTCATAAAATGACTTAAAATGAAGAATATTCGCTATTCAGATAGATCCTATTACTATATTAACGTGGAGCACCTCCTCGGCTATCTTATGTATGAGAAATAGCTAATATTCTCCTTTCTCAACGTGGTACTACATCTATTCAATTCATTGGAGAGAAATGGGTATACAACTTTATTTAACGTCATAACGAATTAAAGACATGCTTTTCTTGAAGATATGATTATCAACGTACTCAATGCAAGGACTCTAAAATTATTAGAGAGTGATTTGACCATATACAAATCACTATAATACAGAATAAGATTGTATCTGAAGATATCTACAACTTTAATAAGACTGGCTTTGCTATAGACTTGGTAGTTACTGTTAATGTAGTTACTAGAGCTGATTTCTATGGGAAAGCACCTCTTACACAGCCAGGCAATCAAGAATATGTTATTTTTATTGAATATATTAATACTTTTAGATAGGCTCTTTTATTATACATTATCTTCAAAAGAAAGGTCTATATAGAGAGCTGGTATCAAGACACTTTACCACATGACTAGAGAATTGAGCTTAGTCCTAATGGCTGGACTAGTGATGAAATAAGCATTCACTGGCTCAAGAAGCTCTTTATTTCTGTAACTACTAGCCGTACTACTGGAAAATATTGCCTTCTAGTTCTTGATGGCCATGAAAGTCATTTAATACCTTAATTCAACCAGATATGTAGTAAGAATAATAGTATTCTTATCTATATATCTGCTTATTCTTTGCATCTACTACAGTCTCTAAATATTGGCTTTTTTTACCATTAAAGCGTGTATATAGACGCTTAGTGAAAATTAAGATATATCTTGGATTTAACTATATTAATAAGCTTGACTTTCTTAAAGCCTTTCCTCAAGCGCCTGCAGAGATATATATTACTATTAATATTTATAGTGGTTTCTCTATTACTAGACTAGTTCTATATAATCAGAAAGTGTGTTTAATTAGCTAAGTATTTAGCTGAATATACCTACACCACCAGGCAGTCAGTTAATTAATTCAGTGCTTAAAACACCTCATAATCTTTGTTAGCTAGAGAAGTAAGTATCTATAATCAAGAGGCTACTAAGAGCATGTATACAGAGTCCTTCTTCTCCTATAAAGACCACGCTAGATTAACTTGTTAAAGGATGTGAAATGGTGATGAACAGCACTATTATTTTAACACAAGAAAATCATGATCTACGAGCTGCACATGAGAAACAGCTTCAAAAGTGTAAGAGATCTACTAGGCAGCTTGTTACTGCAAAGGGTCTTTCTATCTAGGAGGGCCAGAAGTGATTTCAGCAAGAGAATATAGTCTGAAGTTTAAGATACTATATTTCAAGATATAGGACTGCCTACAGTTGAACCACGCGTACGGACGCCACCACGTTACAGTGAGTGTCATGTTCTAGGATATAGATGGTTGCAATGTCCTAATCGAGCTCCTAATTAGCTTTTCTATAAAAATACAATTGTTTCGTTGATAAAGGTCCTTAAATCTCACTTGGAGGTAGAAATCGGGTGGAGGTGGCCCGCTCGCTTGCGTGGCCCGCTCGCTTACCGATTACGTTATAAGTTCTTTAAATATCTAAATATCTTGATATGTAATGAATACAGGATATCTAGCAGGAATATAGTTTTTAAAGTAGTTTATTTTATTTTAGACATATAAAGAATTGAATATTTTATTAATAATTTCATAATTATATTTAATTAATACAGTAAATAAATAACTATAGTTTATATTATTTTCAATCTTTTTTTATAAAAATCTTTATCTATTCATATTTCAAAATATTAATAATATTAATATTAGAAGTATCAGTATTAACCTATGTATTAAAACATTCAGTAAGTTGATATATATAGTAAATAACAACAGAGTCCGTGCTATATATAATAATATTAAGAGAAGTATTAGTAGTATTATTTTTAGAAGTATTATACTTATTAATAAATACTTTATTTAAGATTAAGAACTTATACATATTAATAGAATAAGAGTTAGTAACAGTAAGCTTTATAATATCAGTATTTATTTGATATATTATAATAAAATCAAAATCAGAGACATTACTGAAATAAATATAATAAATAATAATAATAAATTTAGAAACTTTATTAAAGATTTTAATAAAAGAAAGATTAGCATCCATGAGATGTAAATTTCTTGTAATAAATTAGAAATATTCTTCATATTAAACATGCTGGATAAAGTACTTATTATAGATTTTATTATAAGTTTATTATTCAGTTAATAAGAAGAAGCTATATATAATACATATCTTAATAATGATAAATATATTTATAAAGTATATTTTTTATCTATCTTATAGAAAGAATATTAATTTATTAAAACTTATAAAACTAATTTATAAGTATATTATATTATATATCAGAAACATATATAAACTGATAATAAATAGACAGATTATCTTTATAAGTAAATATTAAAATATCCTATACTACTACTATATAAAAACAGGTAAGAAGATATCTATAACTTATTATTTATAAATAAATAAGTAAATAAAACAGTAAAACTAAATATTAAAACATTATTTATAAATTTATATTACCTTTTTATAAGATAATTAGGCTAGATAGTTATCTATAATTTAAATCTTTTATAATAATGTAAAGTATAGTATAATAAAAATAATTCTATATAGGATTCTTATAGGATTTTTATTTTAATTATATATAAATATAGATATTAAAAAGTCAGACTAAAAGATCCTAGTAATAAAGAATGAGGTAAAATAAATTACTGGAATAAAAAAGCTATTTTAATAATCTTTATAAAACGTAATGTATGTTATAATTATATAATATAATAAATATTATATAGAGTAGTACAGAAAGTATAGAAAAAGTAAGATATTATTTAAAATATTAAATCTTTTTAATAAATTATTATAAAATATATTTTAATACACCCACGCGCTATCAGAAAGAGAGAAAGAAAAATAAAAACTTAATAAATAACATATTTAATGTAATCTTATAAGATTATTAATACAAATATTTAATTGATTCATTATTAAGATATTTAATATATAATACCAGGCCACTAATATAAAGATTTTATAATATTAATATTAAGTAATTAAATAGTAAGAATAAGATATATAATAAAAAATAAATAATATAATCAGAAAGAAAACTGTTATTAGAAATATAAGATAACTAATATATATATTAAGATAGTAAGAATAAAATATTTAATAAAGAAAAAATAGAAAAAGAACTATATAGACTATAAAGAAATAAGAGACTTTATACTAGTAAAAAAATAAAACTATTTATAAATAAGAATAATTCTTCTATTTAATTTCTCTATTTATTTATTATCTATAATACTATTATAAGTTAGCTAGAGAAGTGAAGCTTATACTATCATATATTATTAATAAAATATTTTTTTGAAAATAATAAGAATAAGACCATAAAAATAAAACAATTCAATAAAATTAGTAGTAAACACAGTGAAAGTACTCAGTATTCCAAAATCTACTAAAGAATAAACTCAGTTTTTTTGGAATCTTTTATTTAGAAGTTATTTGTATAGTAAAATTTAGGGAATATTAATATTACTTATTATATTTAATATAATATTAATTAAAATTACAGACAGTACTTCAGCAGCAATAATTATTATAATAATAATTAATAATATTCTTATTGAAATGTTAACTGTTTTTAAAGACATAATTAATATAATTAAAATATAAATACTAATTAGAATCTCAATACCAAATGCAGACAAATACTTAATAATCAGAATACTAACAAACTATAACAGTAAAATCAACCTTATCAATTATAAAATCTATAAAGCTACTAATTATAATATAATTAATAATTTTTTTATTATATTACTACTATCTAATTTAATCCCATGAATTACAACTCTAATAACATTAATATTAATAGTTATACTAATAATTAATAATATAAATAATAGTAGCTAGCTAATCATTAGTTTTAGAATTATAGTATATATAATAATTATAATAATCAGTATATTAAAGCTTATATTGTCTTTACTAGCAATACTCTATTTTGTAAGAATAAAGATTAACAATTACTTATTTTATATAATTATTAACTCAGAAATAATTATAATTATAATTATTACAACCTGTCTTGTAATCCGAGTATTTACTATACTAATAATTCTTTTAATTATAATAATAATCAAGATTTATTTAGCTATCTTAACTTACCTGATAATATATACTATGCTGAGTCAGATTTTAAACTATATTTAAAAATAATGACTCTTATATGTTTAGTGCAGAGATTAATAATACTAATCATAATATCTTTACTCTTTAATCTTCTATTCATGATAAACCTGTTTATAATAATATCTCTAACCATAATTATATTACTATTAGTTATTTTGTCTGCTATAAAGACTTTATATTTAATAATAAGTTATATAAATATTCATCTTACTCTCTATTTATTAATCTTCATAAACTAACTATATTACTTAAAAATATTTATATTCTTCAATTACTAAATTCTCAGATAATTGAATCTGATAGAATTATATCTCTTTAAATTTATATTTTAACATATACTTACTACTAATACTAGATTAAATAATACTTTCTTATCTTATTAAATATATCTTAATACAGACTGTATATCTAATATTTTTAATTCTATCTTTATTAAGAATATACTGAATATTCAAATCTAATTTACAGGGTATTTAGTTAATATTATCAAAATTAACTTCAAGAATTCTTCTACAGAATATACTTTATTCAATCTTTATTTTCTATTATTAGTAATATTTATATCTATTATTTATAGATATATTAAGATTAAAGTTATAGCGTACTTAGTTACAGGCATAAAACGTAATATACTTATTAATATAGATGTTATAAATTATAAGAATATTATAATTCATTCTAATTATTATGTTGCAACTATTTGTGCGTATAAAGATTTTATCTTTATTATAAATTATATATTAAAAGTTAATTATATATTGCTTATATCTATCTACTCTAGCTAGTATATTATCGTATTAAATTACTTATATAAAAGACTTTTTTTAAGAATTAAAAATGATTTATTAGATTAGAATCTGATTTTTAAATTTATAGATAGTAGCTAAATCTTATAATTAATATACTATACTCATTTCATGAATATAAATTTTTCTTTTATGAAAGTTTTTAATAAAATCTTTAAATCCATTATTATTACTTATTATATCTATTTTAATAATATCTCTAATTCTAATTTTATCACAGTTTACTAAATTAATATGAATATAATAGATTTAGTTACTATCTTTATTGATATATATATTATTAACAGCCTTATTACTATATACAAAGCTTCTATATTAAAAAGTCTTTTTATTAATAAAGATATCAAAAACAATAGAATTATTTCTTTTAATATTATTATATATAGTAAAAATCCTGCTATTATTTAGTATATATACTAACTCACTGAATGCTTTGATATATAAATAAAAACTGATATCTTTAATATTAGTATGATAAATATTCTAGAATATAAATAAATAGAAGTTCTTATAGAGAATATATAGAAATAATATATTTTAAAATTATCTATTTATTATACTAGTTAATATAATTAAGAAGTTATTAATAAGATTTTGAATTCTTTTTATCTTCACGGTAAAATAAAGTATATTAAGAATTATATCCCTACGAAGTATTCTATCTTTATTATATAGTATAATATCTATATATCTAAAGACTTTATATAAAAACACTATATTATGATTAATCTGTACATCGTTAATAAAGAAATAGAGTCTAATATTTATTTTATATCTATCATTAATAATATTATTACTTTATTAAAGTACTGCTTATATATCTCAGTACATATTATTTATTAAATATTTTATTAATAACCAGTGTATGAAGATTATTATTATTATTTTCTTATTATTAAAATAACAGTTAAAAGATTTTTAATATTATTATAATAGATTTATTAATTATGTCCCCTTTATTCAGTGTTAAATAAATATTTATTTAAAAGATCTTTTTATATTTTCTTATATATAGATTAATGATATAGTTATTGTATCCCGTTTATTGGATAAACATCATAACTATCTTAAATAGATCTTTATTAAGTCAAAGAATTCAAATATTAAAATTATCTTTAAAAAACCCTTTATTACTTTTCCTTCTATCTGTCTACTCAGTCAATATATTAATATATTAAATTTATATATATTTAAAAACAAACTCTGTATTATATAGTTAATAAAGTTTCTTTAAATACTGAAGGATCTTAAGCATTATATTAGCCTGACTGGCTGGTTTTATAACTATATTAATCATTATACTAAAAAAATAGAATCTTTATAATAATGAAAAATAAAGATATTTAAAAATATATTAAGAAACTCTTCTAAATTGCTTACTTATAATAAACCTATAATTTTCCTATATATAATAACTTTACAGATACTAAATATTGATCTTTTAATTAACTATAATCAGAATTTACTAAGAAGCTTTTTCTTACTTATTTTAATTATTTATTCTAACTTTATATTAATCTAGATGCATCCTGCAAAGATCATGATACTATATTATATTATATTAATTATAATTATAAATATATTAATTTTACTATTCTTCTTTTTCATATATTTATTTATTTAATATTATTTCTTAGGTATATATTAATATTAACTGAGTATCAATACTGACTTACAAAGCTAGAAGTTTCTTCTTTAATATAAATACTTTATAAGGACTGTTATTTAATTAAGTATACAGCCATACCAGTAATTATCTATACTAATTATTAATTTATAGTGAATATTATTATATAACTTTTTTCAAACACTAATTCTACTAATAAATTAAACTTGTGTTTAAGCAGAGTTTTATACTATATATAATAATTTAGATAACAGGTTATTTATTATCTAGATTAAACTAGTATTATTATTAATATACTGTCCCACCTGCTAGTAAATAATTAAATTACTAAGTATAATATTAGTCTTAATGATAATATATACTTTATTTCTTCTGCAATATATATACATTAAATTAATATTACTATATATACTAGTTTTGCAGTGTTACTTTTTAATAAATTTATAAATTATCTTTATTAAATTAATAAAAATGATTTACATGTATATCATATCCTTAAGATTCTATATTCTAATTATAAATGCACTCTTTTTTATTATATTAATAATAAAGACATTCTTTCCAAAAAAAAATAATATATTATTCCTTTCTATTTCTGCTGATATATCTTATATTTATTAAAGGTTTATAGCTTTATTTACTATATATAATAAGATAAGAAGTCAGTTCTAACTTATTTATAATAAATACAGATATCAAGGCTTAAATATATTAATACTTTAGATAGTATTATTATTTATAAAATTATAAAATATTATATAAATATATTACGCGATATCTTATATATCTATATTAAATAAACTATATTAATATATATTTTATGACTAACTTTAATTAATTAATATATTCTTTGAAATTTTCTATATAAATAACTTAAACTTGATTATTATTCTTTTATCTACTACTTATATTTGTCCTGATATATAGTATAATCAAGTATTAATAATAGTT
>NW_020291074.1:0-16141 GCF_003184525.1 Aspergillus sclerotioniger CBS 115572
TAATTATTATAAAAATAATAACATATTAAATATCAGGATTTAATATAATAAACATAACTATTAAATCAGTTCTTCGAAGTTTCTTTTTAATAAAAGATTCTTTAATTATAATATTTAAAACAAGATAAAAATATAAGATTATATATTTTTGATAATAATTTAAATCAAATATATTTCTTTGTATTACTTATCAGAAAATAAAGAGTAGAATTATTCAGATAATATTACAACTCTTAATTGTAAGACTAATTCAAAAGGTTTTATATTAAATAAATCTTAAGCTTTTCTTATTATATATTTAGCAAGTATATACGGTAAATAGTATTAAAAAATCTAAATTATATACAATATACTTAAATAAAAAAATTAATTAATTTAAAAAATTTAAATATCGGATTGTAAACAATGATAAATCAAATATTTATTTAAACTATAATAATATTATTTACTAGATTTTTTAACTACTTTTTAATTATGATGAGAAATAGTAAATAAAAGATAAATTTATAAAATTATAATTATATATAATTAATTTTACATTAATATTTTTAAAAAAAATTTATAAAAGTTTTCTTTATTAATAATAAAGATTAATATAAGATTATTATATTTTTAAAAATAATTTTTCAAATAAATAGAATATTACTGTGGCAGCCGAGCAAGGGAGACGATGGGAATGAAGTGGTATGATGATCTGTGTAGGAGTAAGGTGCCTGTTGATATAGTTATATACTGGAATACTGATATATAGATACAGAAGGCGGGGGGAAGACCTCTTAAAAGAAAAACAGGATTATGATATTAGATAATTATGAGATTACTGCAGGGAACCGGAATCTCTGTTGTATATATATATAAAACTAATAAAGCGGTTATATATATCTTTATAAATAAAAGAAAATCAACATCCTTGTTACGTGGACTAGAAAATAGATATATAATAAATATTGATATTAAATATCAGGACTGAGAATATTATCTTCATATTAGTAAATAACGCTTAGTGTGTCTATATTATTTTTATAGACTCAGATATTATAATCTGTCCTATAATTAAGATAATAAATAAGATATTATATAAAGAAAGAATCATGATTATAATATATATAGTATTTATTAAGGATATAATTAATTTTCCAGTGGTCTGTATATACAGGATCTGGTTTGGTAAGACCATTTTTAAAGAGATTAAGATAAGTAAGATTGGCAGAATCAATATTAATAAGATTAGGATTAATATTAGTAGGATCAGCAGAGCCATTATTATTTAAAAAATTAATAAGATAATTATTTATATAGAAAATATTACTGACATAAAAATAAGATTCAAGTAATAAACAAGATATTATGAATATCTCATAACTTAGGCAGATCGAAATGATACACATGTTTTCTAATATACTGAAAAACTATATAAAAATCATTATACTATTAGAATAGCTTTATATATCAC
This sequence comes from Aspergillus sclerotioniger CBS 115572, assembly GCF_003184525.1. Taxonomy (NCBI): domain Eukaryota; kingdom Fungi; phylum Ascomycota; class Eurotiomycetes; order Eurotiales; family Aspergillaceae; genus Aspergillus; species Aspergillus sclerotioniger. The sequence continues at coordinate 1,454 of NW_020291074.1, forward strand.
AAGGCCTTTATAACAAATAATGAATACCTTTTATGAAATTATGTTAAGATCTTATCATCAAATTTAAAGAATATAGACTAATAATATTTACCATAATAAAGTTTTATATATATAAAAGTAAACTTTATAGTTTTTTTAATATCAGGATAAGAAGATATATAATATTGAAATAATAAATTCTCTAATAGATATTAAAATGAGTATAAACCCATGCCAAAAAATAAACAGGAAGATATTTATTTTATAACTATATTTAATAATGTATTTAGAGTACTAATAATAATTAAAAGTTATAAAATCCAGAATAAACCTTGGGTAACTACATAACATATTATAATCTTAATAATTTAAAATATATATTTAGTTTAATTATTAATTTAAGAATAATAAGCAGTACTATAATACTATAATATATCTAACTTAAAAAATAAACTCTTTTAAATATTATTAGTAAAGCAAGTATTATAATTAAAAATAAAGATTTATAATAAATCTTAATCATATCCTTACAGATAAGTAAGTAGTAACCCAGTATCTTAACAAATAGCTAACTATATAGAAAATCCAGAAATTAAACAAACTTAATAAATTTGTTAATGATTACCAATACTTAATTATATTAGATATCAGAATAAGTGACAGCTGGTAAAATAATAATAAAATCTAATATAATTATATAAAATAGTTCAGAAAGCATATTAATCAGCTAAAGTTAATTATAGAGTACATATTAATATAATTTATTTAGTATATATATAAAATATTATATATTATACTCATATAATAGCTTGTAATCTTTATAAGTATCAATATTATTTAAATTATTAAGATAATTATCTAACCCTTAATATCCGCGTTTATTATAAATAAGTTACAAAACTTCTTATACCATAATGCATGGCAAGTAAAGCCATAAATCTTTAGAAATATAGAAAATATCAGCAGTTATTTAAGAAATAAAAATAATGTATTAGTTTTTTTAAAAAGAAGATATCTTTATTATTAATATAGTACGATAATATAGCTTTATAATCAGAATATAGAACTTCAAGGATATAGCATGTATACAAGTCATCTTTATATACTTAATGAAAATATCTTTTAAATTTTTAGATAGAATTACTGTGGAGCTTGCATATACAGTAACAGTAGTTTAGTAAATATATATTTAAAAAAAACACAGTATAAAGAAATAGAGTATGAGTATAAGAAAACAGAGTATATATCACTGTCAAGATCAATATTATACTCAGTAGCTTGATTATTAGAGAATAATAAACAAGATAGAGTATTAATAATAATATTTATCTGTCCCGGATAATAAATAACACAGAGTTTAAATTGCTGTATATAATAAGAGACTCTAACCAAACATAATTTAATTTATCAATAAATATGGTATTTAATAATGGTTGAGTAACAATATTCATAATAAATTAATGATTAATATAGATAATTACTAATACTATTATATAATTAATTAGACAACAGACCCTGCAGAGTTCTCATATTAAATAGAAGATCTCCAGTTTCATTAACTAATAGCACTGTTCAGTAAAGATTAATATATATCTAAGAAAAAATACTAGATATACAGATATACAAGCTAGCGGAGTAATAATATTATATATATATTTATTAATAAAATTATATAGTATAGCTCTATGATCTTTATATGAAATATTAAGATTAATATATAACTAAATCAAATAGTCAAAATAAGTAAGAAATAATTTATCATATAAAATTAAATTAAAGTATACCAAAAACTAAATACTCAGCATCCATTAAATCATTATATATTATAATAATCTGTCCCTGGCATGTGTATTCCTGAAAATGTTTCACAAATAACTTAAATATCTCAGTCTTTCACAGGAGCAAAAATCTAATCTTCTTAATGTAGTAAATAATATAATTACAGAACCAGCCTGTTAAACTAATATAATACTCAAGATCTTTAAAAATCTAAAAAAACTTCAATAATTATATAACACAGGATTTATCTTTAAAAGTATATAATCCCAAAATATCAACTTGCTAGCCTAGCAATCAAATAAAAGAAAAAACAATAAATACTTTCTTAAAAGCAATCCTCATATTCAAATCACTTAATTTAATAAAGACTTATTCAAGATAGTTAAGATATTTATCTAATAAATAGAATATAATAACTATATTATTTATATACATGTAGCAGAAAGTATGAAAGTTCTTTAAATAAATATTTATTTAATATTGAATAAAAAAGACTAAATTAATAAATCTTATTATAACAATATTAAAAATCTTCTAATTGTGATAATTAATAATAATAAAATAATAATAATAATCTTTATATACTGGTTAATAATAAAATATTTAGTATATATCAAGTACTGAAATATAAAAACAGTACTTTAATAAAATAATAATATTATTAATAACAGATACAGAATAGATATCTGGTTTAATTTTTTTATTAATACTGTATTAATCTATAATAATATAATCTTTTAATATAAAGCTTTCAGATATATAAATATCATATTATATAATAAACACAGGATAATTAATAGAAATATAGTCTTTTATATATTTTATTTTACTATGAGCATGCAAGGAGTTGAAATTCTTATTAATAACTTTATAATTATATTAACTAATATAATAAGTATACAGCTTTAAGATACACCATTCCTATCTATCTTTTATAAGAGTCTTTATTTATTTATATTTCAGAATATTTGCAATACTAATATTAAAAGTATTAAAATATTAATATTAATCTATATATCAAAGTATTCAGTAAGCTAATATATATATTAAATAACTACAGGGTCCTTGCCATATATAATAATATTAAGAAAAATAATAGTAGTAGTATTTTTAAAAATATTATGCTTATTAATAAATAAATTTTCTAATACTAAAGATTTAGAAATAGTAAATATACCGTGATTATCAAAAATATCAGTATCATAAATATTAACAGAGATAATAGCTAATCTTATAATATTTATATTAACTTAGTATATTATAACAAAGTCAGAATCAGAGACATCACTAGGATAAATATAACAGATAATAACAACAGATTCAGATATCTTATTAAAGACTTCAATAAAAGAAAACTTAGTATTAATAAGATAAGTATAATATATTAAACGCAGGGTTTATTTACTATTAATGAATTTAAAAATCAAATCCCAATCAAGTAATAAATTATTTTTCTTAATCTTAACAAGAACTTTTCCTCGTGAGTGGCTGGGGATAATAATACATTAACTAGAATAAATAAATATAAATAATATATAATTAATGTTTAATATATAATTTATAATAAAGATAAAATTTTTGCATGCATAAATAATTATAATATAATAATTAAAATTAGTTATAATACTCTTACAACCTATAATATTTATGCTAATAAGTAAATTAGGTTTTATATCAGCGACTAGATAGACTATAACTTTGATTTTAAAATATTCTAGATAGTAAACAATATTACTAAAAATGGAAAATAGATATTAAATAATACATATTTTATTAAAGAATATTTAGAACCAATACTAGTAATATTAATTAAGTACTCTGTAAAGCAGACTTGAATATTAGGTATATTTTTAATAAAAATAATATTAATAACACTGAATTAATAACCTGTATCAAGACAAATTTAATAATACAAGAATATATTATTCAGATTAGTATTTATGATAACTGCATGTTACAAATATAAGCCCATAAAGACATTATCAGTAGTTCTATCAGATTCAATTATCTCAGAAGTGGATAACTCAGTGCTTAATAACTTAACAATATAGGCATTATCAAGTAATATAGTTAGTTTATATTAATCAGTAAAACCAGAGCAGGACAAATACTCATATAATTTATTATTAGATATGAAGTCTTTATAGCAGATAAAATAACTAATAATAATACAATTATGGTTATCAACATCAGAAACAGAAGTAAAAAAAGTAATACTATAATTAATCTTATTAACTTCCCCATTAAATATAGAAGAGTAATTATTTTTAAATAAATATCTAAAATCTGGCTCAGTATAATATATATTATCAGACTCAAAGTGTGCAGGTAAAACTTAATCATCACGATTAAAAGTCACTAGTATAATAAACACTGGGATTACAAGACAGGTTATAGCAGTACTTATCATCAGTACAAAATAGATAATTATATAATAAACAGTTATATCATATAGATACTTTCAAATCTTGATTTTTACAGAGTAAAGCATCACCAGTGAAAGCAGTATAGATCTTTATATATTGATTACTGTAATTAGTATATATATCACAATTCTACAGTTAATAATTAAATAATTACTAATTAAAGTATTACTTATATTAATAATTACTAATATAACTGCTTGTATTAGGATTGTTAGAGTTATAATTCAGAGCATTAGATTGGACATTAGTAATATTATAAAAATATTATTAATTATATTATAGTTAGTTTGATTAGCTTTACAGATTCTATAACTAGTAGATTTAGTTTTACTGCTACAGTCAACTGGTAATCTAGTTATTAAAATATCTATATCTATTATTAAGATTCTAGTTAGTATTCTGGTTGTACTGACTGCCTTCTTGAAAATAATTAGAGTCTTAATAAAGATATTATTGGTTACTATTATAGTAGCTATAACTATTATTACTGTCATAATGCTAATTACTATTATTAGATTAATTAATATAATATCAAATATAATAAGTAATATTAGTAGCAGCTAGGTTTTACTACATGAATATCTTCTGGATAAGTGAGATAACTGTTCAACACAGAATGAAGTCATATTGATGTTAACTACTCTAGAACTTTAAGCGTGAAAAAGGAAAAAGGAAAACAGAAAGTATTATAGGTTTTCACTAAAGAAAAACAACACTGGCGACAGCAAAGCAAACAGAACAAACAGGATAACATAAGCATCACATGATAACATATTCGGTAAGCGAGCTGCGCACCTCACGCGTCTTAGCTCCAGTCAAAAACCTTACTCAATTCAACCACCAGCCATGCCTCCAAAAGCGCGTCAAAATGCTAGAAATCAAGCTGAGCAGGAAGGGAGGATTCTATTAGCAATTTCAGCTATTTAGAATAAAGTTTGTCCATCTATTTATCAAGTAGCATGATCTTATACTATTTCTAAATCTACCCTACATACAAGGCTCCGTGGAGCAACCTTTTGAGCAGAAACACATACTAGCTCTCATAAACTAACTCAAAATAAAGAGAAATCACTTATATAATAGATAATATTACTTATTTAATATAGAGCATCTCCCCGACCGTCTCATGTATAAGAAATGGCTAATATTCTTCTTACTGCCTGTGATACTACACCTATTCAATCAGTTAAAAAGAAATGGGTCTATAACTTTGTCTAAATATATAATGAATTATAGACATGCTTCTCTAGATGATATGACTATCAGCATGCTCAATATAAAGATCTTAAGATTATTAAAAAGTGGTTTGATCGTGTATAAATCACTATAATATAGTATAGGATTGTATCTGAAGATATCTACAACTTTAATGAGACTGGCTTTACTATAGGTCTAGTAACTACTACTTGGATAATTACTAGAGCTGACTACTATGGAAGGACATCTCTCGTACAGCCAGGGAATCAGGAATAGATTACTTTTATTAAGTATATTAGTGTCTCTAAATAGGCCCTTCCATCATGCATTATCTTCAAGAGGAAGATCCATATAGAAAGCTGGTATCAGAGCAATCTACTACATGACTAGAGGATTGAAGTTAGTCTAAATAGCTAGACTAGTGATAAGATAAGTCTTTACTAGCTTAAGAATCTCTTTATTCCTACTACTACATATTATATGACTGGGAAATACTGTCTCCTAGTTTTTAATGGCCATAACAGCTATCTAATACCTTAATTTAACAAGATATGCAGTGAGTATAATATAATTCCTATCTTTATATCTACTTATTCTTCATATCTACTGTAATCTCTAGATATTGGTGCTTTTCACCATTAAAGTGTGTACATAGATACTTAGTAAAGAAGAGAATATATCTTGGATTTAGTTATATTAATAAGCTTAACTTTCTTAAGGCTTTCCCTGAGGCTCGTATAATAACCTATACTACTAGTAATATCTACAGTAGTTTTTCTACTACTGGGCTAGTTCCATATGATCCAGAGCAAGTACTCAGTCAGTTAAATATTTAACTAAGAACCTCAACACCACCAGGCAGTCAGTCAACTAATTCAGTGCCTAAGACACCCTACACCACCAGACAGCTCGAAAAGCAGGCATCTATAGTGAGAAGAAAGCTCTAAAGACGTGTACAAGAGCAGGAAGGCTTCCAAAGTCCTATCTCTTCTTTAAAGATACAGCTGGACAAGATTATTAAATGCAGTGAATTAGCCCTAAATAAGGCAGCTCTTGCATGTCAAGAAATTCGTGATTTACAAGCTGCAAATGAGACGCAGCTTTAAAAGAGAAAGAAGTTTACTAAGCAACTTACTGCTACAGAGGGTCTTTCTATTTAAGAAGGCCAGAAGCGATTTCAGCAGGAGAATCAGGTTTTTGAAGCTCAAGATATTCTATCTAGAGATCTAGAGCTTTCTATAGTTGGGCCCCGTGTACGCGCTCCGCCGCAGTGTTCTAATTATCATATTCAGGGGCATACTAGGATTAAATGTCCTAATCCACCTAGTAATTAGTTTTATATAGAAATACAATTGGTTGGTTAGTAAAAACATGCTTGAATCTTATCTAGTCATGGAAATCAGGTGGAGGTGTGCAGCTTGCTTACATGCGCAGCTCTCTTACCGAATACATTACCCAGCGGAGCTGCCGTCAAAATAAGAGACTATAAAAGAGAATTAAGTTTAGTCTTCTTAATATATTATAAAATATACTATTAAAGATATGTGTTAAGATGATTCTATATAAATAGTATTTATTAAAAGAGAATACTTATATTAATAATATAAGTTAAACGAAAAATCTTCTGCGTGAATTCCTGGATAAGATAATAAAGTTATATATTAGTAAATATGTACTTTATAATATTAAGTTTATTTATAATAATAGTAAGATTTGGTTTAAAATATTTAGTAAATTCATGAAATATACTGTCTTTTAAAAAAACTAACTTCCTAATTAAGTATTTTTTAAATCCAAAAATTTAAAGCTGTATTATAATATAACAGCGCCACAGAAATATATAATAATATTAGCTTTAATTAAGGCTTTACTTTTATATAAAGTAATATTACATATATAATAAAGAAATATGTTTATAGCTTTATAGTAGACTAAATTATTAATTTATTTTATAATAATATTATCTTTTATGTCTAGCCAGAAATAACTGACTTAATCAGTCTTTCAATAGTCTAAAATATTTCTATTAATATTATTACTAATATTAGAGTGTCTGTTATTGCTGACCAAAAAGTCTGGAATTTATGATTATGATTATACTTAATAAATAACAGTATTATTATTCAGGACTTACGTATTCGAGGATAATATTACTAACTGATTTTTAAAGATCTCTAGATATTACTGAGTATTTTTAATAGTATGCAATATATTACATATAAATAGTTTCTTAGCCTGATAACTAGCAGTAATAATAAGATTAGTAGGTATATTGTTTAATAAAGATTCTGTGTTTGACAATGATTCTGTACGCAGCACTTGGCTTAATATAGATTTAATTTATAAAAGTTAAGTATCTTTAGTAAAAGAAGAAAAGATAAGATAATATAGGTAGAAAGAGTATAAAAATTTAAAAGTTTTTATTAAACAAAGAATAATTAATATAAGAAATACTTTTTCTAGAGTAGCTGTTTCAGGGAAAATTTAATTTAAGATGATTAAAAAGTACTAGGAATTAATGTTTATTTGTTAGAAGATATAGAAAATAACATAGAAAAGAAATATTAGGTTTACAAATTCTCATATAGTAGCAGGATTTATACTAGAACTTCATGACTTTAATAAAAAAACAGATTTCAAATAATTAAATAGATAAGAAAGATTAAAAAATAAGTTGGCAGGATGTACAGAAATCTATTACAGATATTTGATAAAGTAAGTAATAGAGAAATTAGTTAAATACAGGAATTTCTTGACTGCTTTATTAAAAATATTCTTATTAGTATCCTAGTTAGAGAAGTAAAGACAATAACTTATAAAAGTAGATTTTTAAATATATAGTTTAGTAAGGATATAATCCATGCAGTACAGGGAATCTTAATCAAACTTTATAATATAAAGAGAATTAGGGAAAACACAGAATAAGGCAATTTAATAAACAAGTTCAGTAACTTAAAGATTGTGTTTTAATAATATTTGATACTCTTAATATAATAAACAGACGGAATATAATATATAAAATAGAAATTAAGGTTTTTTAATAACAGAAAGGACAGAGAGAATAGAGATAAAATAGAAATAATAAAATAAATAATAAAACTAATAGGAGGACAGGAAGGTATAGAAAGATAATAATATAAAAAAATATATTTAATAATAATATTCAGTTACTGAAGCTTTCAAATATCTGAAATTAATAAAGTAATGAAGAAACAGAAGAAATAATAAATAAATAAAATAAATAGATAGAATAATAATATATATTATTAAATAAATAATAACAGAGGTCTAGAATCAGCCTGTATATATATTACCATCTTTATAATAGTTAAGTAAGAAAGATAATAAATATGAAATGGTATAATGATCTCTAGAAGTAAGGAACCTGTTAAAATAACTATATATAGAAATACTGATATACAGATATAGAAGGTACAGGGAAGACCTCTGGTAGAAAGGCAGGGTCATAATATCAGGTGATTGTTGGATTACTGCGGGGAACCGGAATCTCTGTTACGTATATGAAGAAGAGGGCCGACGAAGCAGTCACAATTACTGGTATTGATTATCTAGAATTATAAAAAATTAAGAACTTAATAATCTTTTTTTTAAAAAATATGATTAAATAGTATTATGTTTAATTTTTAATTAATACTATTCTGTAATATTAGAAATAAGGTATTTAAATATATTTTAACTTCTTAAGCTAAACAGCAGAACTTAATATAATAAATGTTAAATTTCTTGTTTTCTTATTTTAAATAATATAATTTAAGTCAGATATTACAGGTATAGTTAGAATTATTAAGTATACTTTTTTAAAAAATCTAAGATTATAAAATAATTAATTAAAATATATATTCATAACATACTTTTTTAAAGAGGTTAATAATATAGAATATATAAACTTAAATAAATAAATAATAATTATAGTTTATAGTTATCTTTTCTTAAATCTAGGAAAAAAATTAGTTAAGATTAGTTTAATTATTTTTAAATCTTTCAGAATTAAATAATTATTTAGAAAGTATAATGATAAAATAATATTAATTAATTAAAATAATTATTTTTTTTAAAAAGATTCTTAGATTCTTCAGAAGTAAGTTTAAGAGTATTAATAATAAATATAATTAACTGTATTACTTTAGTAAGTCTACCTATAATTTAATCTTTTTATTAAATAATGATCCTTTTCTTAATAAGTATCTTTATTAATTTCAAGCTTTATCAGTCTATTAACTTTAATATTTAATCAAGATATCCTTAGATTTGAGATTACTCTGTAAGTAATCTTATTTATATTATAAATAATCTTATTTACAATCTATCTCTATAATAAAAACAGAGACTTGTTTACAGTAATTATACTATTCTTAAGTATATTTAGAGATATATTAGACTAATTTATCTAGCTTATTGAAAAATATATAAAAATAATAAAATCATAAATATTCCAGAATAATTTTTTAATTTAAGATAGAATTATGTAGTGTCAAGATACAGGCTAACAGGATAATAAAATAAAAAGTTTAGATAAGTTTGTTTAATTAACATAAATTATATTCAAGCAGATGACTAATTAAACTATATATAAGTTAATAGATAAGATGTAGCTTGAGGCTATAAACAGGGTTACAGAGATAAAAGTCTTTTTTAACAGTGCGTGGAGTCACGTTGAAGCTTTAGCAAGGATGTGTCCTAATCGCATCATGATATATATTTCTAATTAAAATCTTTAAATATTATTATATTAGACTGCAGGGAATAGTTTATATTAGAGTTCTAGAATAAACTCTATTAAATATTATAAATTAAACTGAGATTCTTAATTACTTGTTATTTTTAGATTAATAAGTAAATAAAGATTATAAATTAATATACTGTATAGTAACTTATCTTTTTTATAAATTACTATTAAAATAACTAATATAAATTTTTATTATTAATTAACTTTGATTTTATAGTTTTATTATAGAAATCTATAGGATTATTATCTTTTATAGTTAAGTATGAATATACATCTTATATTTTCTCTAATTAGATATTTTCTAAGTCTTATTATAAATATAATTAATTAATAATAGGCCTGAATTCTAGTTTGTCATATAAAATAAATATAAAATTTAATTAAAAATAATATAAAGATTATTTAACAGGCGTAAATCTATATAATTAACTAATCGTCTTATGTTATAAACATTATTATTAAAACTAAGATATATATTAATATTTATAACTATTATTAAAATTAATTATCTTAGAAACTCTCAGAAAGCTGATATAATCTAATATTTATTATTAGAAAGATTAATTATATATTCTAGATTTTACTATTGAATAATATTAAGATTGATTTAATCTTTCCTTTTAATAAATTTTATTTATGTAATATTTTAGAACTACTTGTCCAGACAGATTCTTAATTCAATAGTTTTTATTAAAGTTAATAATTATATTAAATAAAAAATTAAAGAAATTTAACCGTTATTTAAGAATTAGCGTGCTGTATTATCAGTCTAGATAAATTAAATTTAATAAAAATAATTTTAAATAATATTTTATTAAAGACTTCAAAAATATATTACTTTATTTATAAAATTCTTATACTTATTATCTAGATTACTGAAGACTTTCTAAATAACTAGTATTATAAATTATTATAGCTGAAAAGGATAGATTTATTATAGATTATAATATTAATAACATCTTTCTAACTGAGAATAGTTAGATCTAAATTAAAAAATAATATAATAATAGCCCTGCCGGGTATTATATAATATTTATATTATTTTATTTATATCATTTACTTTACTGTTATTAGTATTATTTTTCTTTAGTAAATATTTATAATACTTTCTGTTTTCCTTTTTTTCTCTTCACGCTTAAAGTTCTAGAGTAGTTAGCACTAATATAACTTCATCTTGTGTTGAACAGCTATCTCATTAATAATTCTATTTTCTAATATATTCTTGCGGTCCAGGGGATAAAAGTTAGATTATAATATAAATTATAAAATATTCAAATAATAAATCAAAATATCAAAAATTCAATTGGTAGTAATAAAATAAAAAAATATGTACATATTTTAATTCTTAAATTTTTATTTTAAAATTATCTTTATTTTATTTAATCATCATAAGTGTAATAAATTTAATCTTAAATACACTAGTAACAAAGTAAATATTATAATTATAATTAAAAAGATAAAAGATATGAAATGATATATATATATGAAAGATAAAATATTAAGTTTTAAAACTTTATATTTCTGATAAATTTTTAATACAAGAAGTATCTATTTTTATAAAATATACTATTAATCTAAAAATTAGAGTTAAAAATATAATATTTTTATTAAAAAAATTAATTTATATTATCATGAGTGGGATTTAAACCTGTAATATTTAAAATCTTATTATAAAAATATACTATTATACTATCAGACTTAATTTTATATTTTTAGTATTGATATAGGTTATATAATTATCAAACCTTCAAATTTAAAAATATCTAATTTTATTACTACCATTCGAATTATTAATATTTTGATATATAATTTAAATATATTATAATTTATATTATAATCTAACACTTATTCCCCGGACCGCAAGAGTATATTTGTGACCGCTTCGTCAGCTCCCATTTTTCATGTATGTAGCGTTCCCGCGGATATTGATTATCTGACAGAGCACCCCCATCTTTCTGCTGGAGATCTTCCCCGCGCCTTCCACATCTGTGTTACAGACCCCTGCTAGCTGAACAACTAGTGAGGCGGATTCGCCAGGCAGAAAGTACCGATAAGGGCAGTATTTGGGTAAGGTCGAACTATTATTGAGGATTACCGACTACGGCGCCCGGAACGGTTACACATCACGTGACCACGATGAGCATGTCACCGACAAGCTACGACATGTCAACGCTACGACCAGGACATGGCAGTGACATGAGATAACATACCAGTGGTATGATATATCATGGTAATGACATCAGGAGAACGGATATATAAGGACACTCTTTCATATACTTAGCTAGTTCTGTTCTTCATGCTTAATATATAATCATCTTTAAGTAACCATATGTTTGGAAAGCTTAGTAACAACACTTATCCATACTTATAGATAGCTACACGGCACTATTTGGCCTTACTTCTCTTCTCTTGTTCAAGACCAGTCCTTTCTAGATAATCATTAGTCTGATATATCCTTGATTCAGTTCGAAGGTACGTATACCAGTGAAGCTAAGCTAACAGGAACAGGAAAAGCGATCCTAGGGTTTGACAATCTCTATATCAGTCTTCCAATATATAGTTATATTAACAAGTCTTCTTGCTTTTAAATAGATCATTATAATACTATATATTTATCGTCTTTCTTATTCTGCTGCCATAAGGATAATAGTATATTTAAAGACTGATTCTAGATCTCTGTTATTATTTATTTAATAATATATATTATTATCTTATCTAGTTATCTATTTTGTCTATTTACTGTTTTCCCGTTACTTTATTATTTTACTGATTTTAGATATCTGAAAGTCTTAATAACTGACTACTGTTACTGAACATATTTTTCTATATCATTTTCTTTTTATCTTTTTCTTAGTTTTATTATTTACTTCATTATCTCTATTTTCTCTATCTCTTCTACTATCTGAAAATCTTATCTTCTGTCTTTTATGCTGTTTTATATATTATTAAATTTACTGTACTGTTAATTTGCTGTATTTATATTAAGAATATCAAATATTTTTAAGATGTAATATTCGAGTTACTAAGCTTGCTTATTAGATAACTCTATTTTATATTCTTTTGAATTCTCTTTATACTGTAAAGTTTAATTCAGATACTCTGTACTTGTTAGACGCCTCAGGCAATCCCGTGACAGACAGCACGCCCTTCTAGTATGCCAGAGTTACAGGACTTATAGAAAAACAGGCTATCTAACTAAATAATCTATATAATATATAACTTAATAGAATATTTATCATATTAGCTATCCAAAACTCTAGAAGACTAGTAATCACTTTTATATTTATATATATATATTATTAATATTATATAAACTTGTAATATAAGATATAACTTAATTTTTAAGATTAATCTTATACTGTTTTATATCTTTTTATATATGTTTAACAGTTCTAATTACTCTTCTATAAGAAAGATTTAAAATTAAAAATAATATCTTATATTTAAAATATAGAGTCGGAGAAAGACATATCTAATTTATTAAATAATTTTATTATTAAATCTTTATACTTTAAAAAATTAAATTTATAGTATAATAAAAAATTTATAAATATAGCTAGATTAACTCATTACTCCAGAACTAATATACATAATAATATAATTATTTTAAAGTAAAAATTATATAAGAAAAAAATAAAGATTAAAATATCATAATTATATAAATAGCTAGTAGAATTAAATAAGATACTAATTAAAAAAGATATAAAATAGACTAAAATATATTGATTACAGAATCTAGAAACAATTTCTCTAATTTCTTATTTAGTTAATAAAGAAAAATCTTTTTATTATATTATAATTTTTATCTTAATTAAATTTTGCAAGACTACTTATAAAAATAGTATAACTGAATACCATTATTATATAGGAAGATTAAGAAACTATTTGAAACTAAATAATTACCATTTTATAAATAATAAGAGAAAGATAATAAATACTATATTTTACTTTATATCTATACTTCTTTTACTATAAAAATAATATATTAAAAAATATTCTTTATAATATAAAGAAATCTTATCTGAAATAATTATTAAGGTTTTTAAGTATAGTGTCAAACCCTAGGATCGCTTCTCCCTGTTCCTGTTAGCTTAGCTTTGCCGATATATGTACCTTCGAACTGAATCGAGGTAGTGTCAGACTAATGACTATCTAAAGATTGGTCCTGAACACGAGAAAAGAAGTAAGGCCAGATAGTGCCGTACAGCTATCCATAAGTAAGTATGGACAAGTGTTGTCACTAAGCTTTCCAAACATATGGTTACTTAATGATGATTATATTGAGCATGAAGAACAGAACTAGCTAGGTATATGAAAGAGTGTCCTTATATCCTATCCTCCGTTATGGCGTCACCATGATATGTCATGCCACTGATATGTTATTTCATGTCGCTGTCATGTCCTGTCGTAGCGCCGACATGTTGTAGCGTGTCAGTGACATGTCCACCGTGGTCACGTGCTGTGTAACCGTTCCGGTCGTCGGTTACTCAGATCGGGATTCTACTCGATAAGAGTCCTCGTCTTTCCGGACGTGGCCTTCTGCCTGACGAGTCCGCCTCA
>NW_020291075.1:0-16051 GCF_003184525.1 Aspergillus sclerotioniger CBS 115572
AATTAATTTATATTAATTAATAAGAATAAAATAAGACATGTACTTATATGATTTATTATTCAATAGAAAGTCTTTATAACAGATAAAACAATTAATAATAATATAATTATTATATCTATAATCAGAAACATGTAGATCTTTATTATTATTAATGTTCATAATAAATATATAAAAGTCTTTATTTTTATATATAAGTCTGAAATCTGGCTCAGCGTAATATGTATTATTAGGCAGGTTAAAATAACTAGATAAATCTTGATTTCTATTATAATTAAAAGAATGACTAATATAGTAAATATTGAGATTACAAGATAGATTATAATAATCATGATTCTCTGTATAATTGAATAGTGGAGTAAATATTTATTAATCCTGATTTTCATAAGGCAAAATGTTATTAGTAAAAGCAATATAAATCTTAGTATATTAATTATTATAATTTTTATATATACCGCGGTTCTATAATTAATAATTAGATAATTATTAATAAAATTACTTGTTAGAATGCTGCTTATATTATTAATTATTACTTAACTATTAATTATTAGAGCTATTAAAAATATAATTTATAGAATCAAGTTAGGCGGTAGTAATATTATAAAAATATTATTAATTATTTTACTATTATAGTGAGTTCGCTTGGCTTTACAGATATTGCAATTAGTAGATTTAATTTTAATTCTATTACTATAATTAACTGATATTCTGGTTATTATAATTTTACTTATATCTATTATTAAGATTTTAGTTAGCATTCGTGTTCTAATTTTATTGATTGATTTTATTGAAAATAATTAATATTTTAATAAAAGTAAACTTAATTATTATTATGATAGCTATTACTGCTAAAGGACTGCCTGTAATTAAATTAATTAATATTGTATTAAAAATAATAAGTAGTATTAGTATCAGCTAGACTTTCTTATATAAATAATTTCTAAATAAAAGATTGTAAAAAAGAACTAAATTTATTCTCTTTGATAGATTATAGAATATATTATTGAAAATATGTATTAAGATAATTCTATATAAACAGTATTTATTAAAAAGGAATCCTTATATTGACAGTATACGTTAGATAAATGACCTTTTATACAAACTTCTAGATAGAATATTAAGCTTCAATATTAGTAAAGATATATCTTATTATAGTAAGCTTGTTTGTAGTAATAACAGGATTTAATTTAAACCATTTAGTAAGTTTATAAAATATATTATCGTTCAAAGAAACTAATTTCTTTAAATAAATAATATTCTAGATTAAAAAGCTTCAAGTTATATTATAACATAGCAGTACTATAAACATATATAGTAATATTAACTCTGATTAAGACTTTACTTTTATATGAAGCAATGTTACATATATGATCGAGAAATATATTAATATCTTTATAATAGATTAAGTTACTGATTTATTTTATAATAATATTGTCTTTTATATTCAGCTAAAAGTGACTAACTTTATTAGTCTTTTAATAGCCTGAAATACTGTTATTAATATTAATATTAATATTAAAGTATCTACTATTACTGATTAAGGAATCTGGAATTTGTGATTAATAAATAATACTATTCTTATTTAGAGATTATATATTTATAGATAGTATTATTAATTAATTCTTAAAAATATTTAAACATTACTGCATATCTTTAATAGTATTCAGTATATTATACACGGATAGTTTATCAGGCTAATAATCTAATATAATAAGATTAATAAGTATAGTATTTAACAAAAATTCTATATACAGTACTTTGCGTAATATAGATTTAGTCTATAAAAATTAAATATCTTTAATAAAAGAAAAAAAGATAAGATAATACAGCTGAGAAAAGTATAAAGATTTAAAGGTTTTTACTGAATAAACAGTAACTGCAGTAAAAGATACTATTCTTTTCAGAATAACTATTTCAGAAAGAATCTTAAATTAAGATACTTAAAAAATCCTGAAAATAAGAGTTTATTATTTAGAAGAAGTAGAAAATAATATAAAAAGAAAGAAATACTAAATTTACAGATTTTAGAATAGTAATAGAATATATACTAGAATTCCATGATTTCAATAAAAAAATAGATCTTAAATAATTAAGTAAATAGAAAACATTAGAAAAGACTATATTAGTGGAGTATACAGAAATCCACTACAGATATTTAATAGAGTAAGTAATAGAGTTAATCAGATATAAAAACTTCTTAACAGTCTTATTAAGAATACTTTTATTAATATCCCAGTCAGAGGGATAGAGGTAGTAGCTTATAAATACAGATTCTTCAACATATAATTCAGTAAGGGTGTAATCCATATAATATATCTCAATCAAATTTTATAGTATAGAAAGAATTTTAAAAAATATAAAATAAATCAATCTAATAAGTTCAGTAATTTGAAGATTATATCTTAATAATATTTCATACTTTTAATTTCATAAATTAATAAAACATAAGATATAGAATATATAACAAGGGATAATGCAGAAATAGAGACAATATAGTGATAATAAAATAAATAATAAAATTTATAAGAAAATAGAACAAGAATAATAAAACTTGATAGAAGAACAGGAAGAGGATAATAGAAAAAAATATATTTAATAATAATATTTAGTTATTAAAGCTTTCAGATACCTGAAATCAGTAAAACAGTGAGATAATAGAAAAATAAACAGATAAATAAACAGAATAATAATATATTATTTAATAAATAATAATAATGATCTAAAGTCAGGCTGTAAATATACTACTAGTAATCTCTATAATAACAGAATAAAAAAGATAATAAATATATAATAATATTTTAATCAATATTAGAGGGGAGGGCCCATTAATATAGCTATATACTAAAGATTGATACACATATATGGAAGGAACGCAGAGAAGACCTCCAGCAGAAAGACAGGATCACAGGGAACCGGAAGCTTTCTATACATGAAGGGAGCCAAAGCGGTCACACATGGCCCTTTCTTGATATAATATTTTATGCATAATTTTAGTGATAAAGTAGATTGTGATTTTTAGATTTATAAAGATAATATAGATACTCTAGACCTTATTTGTTAATATAAAGAAGATATTCTTAGTCTTGGTATTAAAAACTAATACTTTTACTTTCTATTCTATATAATAAGAAAGTTTTTTGTTACTTATAAAAATATATAATTACTTTATTAAATGTCTTCTTTATATATATAGCAGAGATTTTAGTTTCTAGTAATAATCTATTAATTATCTGATATCATATTTCTGTTTTTCTATTAGAGATCTTTCCTGCGTTCCTTCTATATCTGTATGTCAGTCTTCTAGTATATAGCTATATTGACAGGCCCCCTTGCTCTCAGACAGATCATCATACTACTCATTACTCTTGATTCACGTTGCCGTCACACTATAAATTATTAGAAAAAGAAAAAAGAGAATAAAAACCTAATAAATAAAGTATTCAATATAATCTTTTGAGATTAATAATATAAATAACTGATTATCTAATAACTAAGATATATAATATTAAGCTACTAATATAAAGATTATATAATATTAATATTAAGTAATTAAATAACAAGAATAAGATATACAATAAAAAATAAATAATATAATTAAAAGAATGATTATTAAAAAGATAAAATAATTAATATATATATATATATTAAGACTACAAGAATAAGTTATTTAATAGAGAAAAAATAAAAAAAACTGCGCGGACTGCAGGGAGACAAGAACCTTTATATTAATAATGAAATAAGGTTATTTATAAGTAAAAATAATTTCTTTTTTTAATTTTATTATTTATTTATTATTTATTTATTATTTTTATTATTATTATAAGTAAGCTAGAGAAGTAAAACCTATACTATTATACATTATTTAAATAAGATATTATCTCTTTAAAACAATAAAAATAAGATTATATAGACTTGATAATCTAATATAATTAATAATAAATATAGTAAAAATATTTTCATATTAATCTATAATTATACTTGATAAGACTTTTTTAATTAAAAAATATCAAGACTATATAAAATTATATAAATACTATTATAATCTATATCTTATTATCTTAGAGCGAGGCGTTTACATAAAAAGAAAGAAAATATTAAATATTTTAAATAACCTTATAATAATTAGTATGTTTTCTTAGTATATAGGGATTATAAAACTTATAAAAAAATAATTTTTCTAATTAAGTAATATATATAGTTAGATAATCTAGTAAAATATCTATTATATTAATTATTAGAAACTCTGAAAGGCCAGTAATCAGTTTTATATCTATATATGTATATTATTCATACTATATAAACTTATAATATAAGTCCTAGCCTGAATCCTAAGGCTAACTTCATATTGTTCCACGTCTCCCTACGTATCTCTAACATATAACAGCTATATGTTATATTTATAGATTATAAAAAACCAGATATTTAAATAATATAGGAAAATTAATATAAAAAGAAAACAGTACTTATGAAAAAATAAGAGTTATTTTCTTATATTATAGAGACAAGGCTTAATAAATTAGGAATTATTTAAAAAAAAGTAATAAAATAATTATTTATTTAAAATTAATAAGATAGTTACAAGAATCAAATATATATAATAATAATGATAAAAGATATAAAGTCTTCAGTAATATAAGTAGAATAAAGTACTTTAAATATAGAAAGTCTAGTTACTTTACTATAAATTACTTAAAGTATATAAAATAAAAAAACAAAAGTATAAAAAACTGAGTAAAAAACTAGATATCTTAATTTTATATACAGTGTGGTGGCTTCAGGAAGAAAGACAATGAATGTGTAGTATGATGATCTGTCTAGGAGCAAGGGGGCTTGTCAACATAGCTATATACTGGAAGATTGATGTACAGATATGGAAGGAATACCGGGAAGACCTCTGATAGAAAGATAGAAATATGATATTAGGTAATCAATAATTATTGCAGGGAACTAGAATCTCTGCTATATATAATAAAGTAAAAAGCTGATAAAGCAGTTACATATATTTCTAGAAATAAAAAAAGCAATATCCTTGTTATATGAGATAAGAAAGTAAAGATATATAATTGATTCTTAAAATTAGATACTAGGATTAAGAATATCTTTTTTATATTAATGAATAAGATATAGAGTATCTATATTATCTTTATAATTATAGAAATCATGATTTACTTTATGACTGAGATAATAAATAAAATATTATATAGAAAAAGAACCCCAACTGTAATATATATAATATTTATTAAGAATAAAATTAATCTTTCAGTGGATAGTGTGTATAGGACCTGGTTTAATAAAGTTATATTAAAATAAATCGATATTAATAAGATTAAGATTAGTGAAGCTGTTTTTATCTAAAAAATTGATAAAATAATTTTCTATACATAAAAATCACAAATACAGGAGTAAGATTCAAGTTAAGTAATAAATAAGATATTTTAGATGTTCTATAATTTAGACAGCTGTAAATAATATATATATATTTTAATATATTAAATAACTAGATAAAGATGACTATACTGTTAAAATAATTTCATATATTTTAAGATTTTAATAATAGATAATAAGAATTTTTTAGAGGTCTGATCATGATCTTATTATTGAATTTAAAATATATAAATTAATGATATTTATTATAATACAGCTTTACGTATATAGAAGTAAACTTTATAACTTTTTTAAGATTGAATTAAGAAAATATATAGTTTTTAAAAAGTAAATTCTTTAATAAAGATTAAGATTAATATAAATCAATATTAAAAAGTAAGTAGGAAGCTATTTATTTTATAGGTATATTTAATAATATATTTAGAGTACTAATAACAATTAGAAATTATACAATGTAAGATAAATCTTAAATAACAGTATAATATATTATAATTTTAATAGTTTAAAGTAAATATTCAGTTTAGTTATCAGTCTGTGGATAGTGTATTATATTTTGATATTATAATATACTTAATTTAGAAAATAATCTCTTTTAAATACTGTTAGTAAAATAGATATTATAATCAAAAATAAAGACATGTAATAGATTTTAATTATATTTTTATAAGTAGATAAATGATTTAAGATTTTAATAAATAGTAGATTATATAAATAGACTGGGAATTAAGTTTATATATTTAATAAATTTATTAATACTAATAATAATTTAATTATATACTTAATAACTTTAGGAAGTAAAAAAATAATAAAATCTAGTATAATCATATAAAATAATTCAGAAAGTATATTAATTAGTTAAAGTTAGTTATAAGATATATAGTAATGTGATTTATTTAATATGTATACAAAATAATAAATAATATATTTATATAGTAACTTGTAACCTTTATAAATGATAATATTATTTAAAGTATTAAACTGTTTATTTATTTAAGTCTTAGTATGTGTATTTATTATAAATAAATTAAAAGACTTTATATTATTATATATACTAGGTAAAGCCATAAGTCTCTATAAATATAAAATATATTCATAAGAATAAAGAATGTAATATGTTATTTCTTATAAAAAGGATATTCTTATTATTAATACAATGAAAGATAATAGTTTTATAATTAGGATATAGAACTTTAAGAAAATAATAGATATATAAACTATCATTATAAAGTTAATAAAAATATTTTTTCAATTTATCTGATAGTAGTACTGTGAAGCTAGTATAGATAATAATATTTATTTAGTGAGTATTTCTTTAAAAAAACAAAGTATGAGAAAGCAGAGTATGTGTTACCATTAAGATTAATATTATATTCAATAACTTAATTATTAGAGAATTATAGAGGAGATAAAGGATTAGTAATAATATTTATTTAACAAAGATAATAAACAATATAGAGTCTGAATTGCTGTATATAGTAAAGGACTTGAACTAAATATAGATTTAACTTATTAGTAAATACAGTATTCAGTAATAACTAGATAGTAGATTTTGCGGAGAATCCAGATGAAGTAGAAAACTTTTAGTTTAGTAAATTAATAATATTAGTTAATAGAGATTAATATACAGCTGAGAAATAATACTAAATAAAGAAAAATATAAAAAAAGAGTAATTATATTAGTATATTCATAATAATATTTAATATAATATAATATAGTACCATGATTTTTATATAAAGTATGTAGATTAATATATAATTAAAATAAAAGATTAAAATATATTAGAAATGATTTATTAATGAATTTAGATTAAAGTATATTAAAGACTAGATATTTAATATTTATAGAATCATTATATATTGTAATAATAAAATATTTATTTTTAATATATATATTTCTAGAAAAATCTTTTAGAGGTAACTTATATATTTTGGTCTTTTACAGTTGTAAAGATTCAATCTTTTCAGTATAGTGATTAATATATTTATAAAATTAGCTTGTTAAACTAATATAATATTCAAAGTTTTTAAGAGTTTAAAAAAATTCTAATAATTATATAATATAGAGTTTATCTTTAAAAATATATAATTTTAAAGTATTAACTTACTGATTTAATAATTAAACAGAAGGAAAGATAATGAATACTTTTTTAAAAGTAATCTTAATATTTGAATTATTTGATTTAATGAAGACTTAAGATAATTAAAATATTTATTTAGAAAATAAATTATAATAATTATATTATAAATATATATATAGCAGAAAGTATAAACATTTTTTTAAATATATATTTATTTAATACTGGAAAAAGAAAATAGAATTAATACAGCTTATTATAATAATATTAAAAATTTCTCAATTACAGTAATTAATAATAATAAGATAATAATAATAATCTTTATAGACTGGTTATTGATAAAATATTTAGTAAGTATTAAATATTAAAATATATAGATATTACTTTAGTAAAATAATAATATTATTAATAACTAATATAGAATAAATAACAAGCTTAATTTTTTTATTGGCGCTATATAGATTTATAATAATATAACTTTTTAATATAGAATCTTTTAATATATAAATATTATATTATATAATAAAGATAGAATAGCTAGTAAGAATATGATTTTCAATATACTTTATTTTATCTTGACCATACAGAGGATTAAGTATTTTATTAATAATCTTATAATTATATTAATTAATATAGTTAATATATAGTTTTGAAATATATTATTTCTATTTATCTTTTATAAAACTCTTTATTTATATATATTCTGGAATGGTTATTATACTAATATTAAATATATCCGTATAAATCTATATATTAAAGTATTTAATAAGTTAATATATATATTAAATAACAGCAGGATATTCATTATATATCATAAGATCAAGAAAAATAATTATAAGATTATTTTTAAAAGTATTATATTTATTAATAAGTAGATTTTTGAATACAGAGAACTTGTATACTGTAAGAGTAGTATTATTATAATTATTAGTATTATAAGAATTAGTACAAATAGTGGCAAGATTTATAATATCAGTATTTATTTAATATACTGTGATAAAGTTAGAATTAATGGTATTACTAAGATAAATATAATAACTAATGATAATGGACTCAGAGATCTTATTAGGAACTTTGATATAAGAAAAATTTATATCCATAATATGGGTGTAATATATTAATTATAAGGTTCAACTGCTGTTTACAAGTTCAAAAATTAAGCCTTAATTAAATGAACTTTTTTAATCTTAATAGAAATCCTCTTATATAGGTAATCAGGTATAATAACTTATTCACTAGAATAGATCAATATAAATAATATATAATTAGTTTTTAATATATAATCTATAGTAAAGATAAAACCTTTACATATATAAATAATTATAAAATAATAATCAAGATTAATAATAATATTCTCACAATTTATAATATCCATACTAATAAGCAGATTAAGTTTTATAGCAGTAATTAAGTAAGCTAAGACTTGAATTTCAATATATTATAGATAATAAGTTTAGTAATAATAAAAGTAGATACAGATATTACTGATATTACTGATAACAGAAAATAAACATTAAATAACATATACTTTATAGAAGAATGTTTAAAACTAATACTAATAATATTAATTAAATACTCTGTAGAGCAGGTTTTAATATCAGGTATACTTTTTGTAAAGACGGTATTAATAATACTTAATAAATAACCTGTGTCAAGATATATAATTAATTATTAAAATTAAATACTAGAATTAAAAATGTTTTGTTCATATTAATAAATAAAATCTAAAATATTTATATTATCTTTATAAATCTAGAAGTCATGATTTGCTTTATAATTAAGCTAATAAATAAGATATTATGAAAAAAGATTATGATCATAATATATATAATATTTATTAAGAACTTAATTAATTTTTTAATAATCTTTATATATGGGACCCGATTTAATAAGATTATACTTGAATAAATTAATATTAATATTGATAAAAGTAATATTAATAGGATTAGTAGGGCTGTTATTATTTAGAAAATTTCTAAAATAATTATCTATATAAAAGATATTATTAGCATAAAAATAAGATTTAAATTAAGTAATAAATAAGATATTATAAATATTCTATAAGTAGATTTAAATAATATATATATCTTTTAATATATTAGATAACTATATAAAAACTGCTATATTATAAAAATAACTTTTTATATTTTAGGATTTCAATAACAGGTAGTAAATGTTCTTTATAAAACTTAATCAAGATCTTATTACCAGATTTTAAAAATCTAGATTAATAGTATTTATCATAATAGAGTTCTATATATATAAATATAAACTTTATAATTTCTTCAGTATCTAGATAAGGATTGATATAATCTTATCCAGTAAATAATAAAGATATAAGTAAATATTAAGATTAATGTAAATCTATATTAAAAAGTAAGTAAAAAAATATTTATTTAATAGAAGTATTTAAAGTTATATTACAATAGTAATAATAATTAAAAATTATAAAATCTAAAATAGCCTTTAAATAACTATATAATATATTATAATCTCAATAATATAAATTATATATTTAGTTTAATTATTAATTTGAAAGTAGTATACTGTATTATAGTATTATAATATACTTAATTTAAAAAATAATTCTTTCTAAATACTGCTAGTGAAGTAGATATCATAATTGAAAATAAAAATATATAAAAAATCTTAATCATATTTTTATAAATAAGTAAAAGATTTAATATCTTAATAAACAATAGATTATATAGATAAGCTAGAAATTAAATCTGTATACTTGATAAATTTATTAATAACAATAAAGATTTCATTGTAAACTTGATAATCTTGTAAAATAAAATAATAATAAAATTTAGTATAATAGTATAGGATAGTTCAGGAAATATATTAATAGGTTAAAGTTTATTATGAAATATATATTAATATAATTTATTTAGTATATATATAAAATAATAAGTAATATATTTATATAATAGTTTATATTCTTTATAGATAATTATACTGTCTCAAATATTAAGATATTTATTTAAGTCTTAATATCTGTATTTAATATAAATCAAAAGACCTTTTATAATATAGTATGTGGTAGGTAAAATTATAAGTCTTTATAAATATAGAGACTGTTAACAAAGAACATAATATATTAATTCTTTATAAAGAGAATACTTTTATTATTATTATAATAAAGAAGAGTAGTTTTATCATTAAAACATAGAAATTTAAGAATATGATATACACGTAAATCATTCTTGTAGGCTTAACAAAGATAAATCTCAAACTTATTAAAAAGTAGTACTGTAAAGTCTGTGTATATAATAATATTAGTTCAGTAAGTGTGACCGCTTCGTCGGGTCCCTTCTTCGTGTATGTAGAGGTGCCGGTTCCCCGCGCAGCGATCCATTAATTACCTGACATCATGTCCCTGCCTTCCTGCTGGAGGTCGTCCCCGTGTTCCTTCCACATATATATATCAGTCTTTAATATATAGCTATATTAACAGATCCTCCTCTCCGATAATCATAATATTACTCATTATTCTTGATCCATGTTACTGTTATAAAGATAGTAGCATATCTATAAACTAATTCTAATCTCTGTTATTATTTATTTGATAATATATATCATTATCCTACCTATTTATTGTATCTATCTAATTTCTTATTAATACTTTACTGATTTCAGATATCTGAAAGCCTCAGTAACTATATATTACTGTTAAACATAGATTTCTATATTATTTATTTCCTGTCCTTCTATCAGTCTTACTATCATTATCTTCCTTCTATTTTTGTATTAATTTTTGTATTAATTTTATTATTCACTTTATTATCTCTGTTTTGTCTCCGCTTCTATTACATCTCTTGTCTTATATTTTATATCTTATTAAATTTACTGTACTATTAATTTACTGTATTTATATTAAAAGTATTAAATATTATTAAAATATAATCTCTGAATTACTAAACTTACTTATTAAATTATTCTATTCTATATTCTTTCAGACTTTTTTTATACTGTAAACTTTAATTAAGATACTTTATACTATATAAATTATATCTTTACTAAATCATATATCTAAGAACCTGTATCTGTAAGCCACTGTCTTTAGTTTTCTAATTAAGATATTAATAAAAGTATTTTTAATAAAGTAATTAAGAAATTTCTATATCTTAGTAACTTTATTACTTATTTTATTAGATATGTACAGTGGATATTAATATACTTTACTAATATCATAATTTTCTCTAATCTTTGCTATTTATTTAACTGTTTAAGATCTATCTCTTTATTAAAATTATAAAGTATTAGCCTGTCTGTAAACTGTAGAGTTATTTTTAAATTTATAAATTTTATATTAATCTTTTTTTATATTTTTTAAAGATTAAACTTTAATTCCGGATACTTTTGAGTTACTTTCTAAACTGAGACTATTATCTCTAGTATAATTATACTAGAAGAAATAATACTGTTTATTTTAGTTATTATTTATCTAATAAACGCTTTTAAATCTTTATATTTTTCTCAGTCATGCTGTCTTATTTTTTCTTCTTTTATTAAAGATATTTAATCTTTGTAAACCGAATCTATATCAAGCTAAGTACTGTATATAAACTTATTAAGTATTATACTTATTGATCCTAATGTTACGACCACTAGTTATTAGTCTGATAAACCATCTATGTATAATATACTAAATACTATTAAAAGTACTCAGCAATACTTAAGCACTTTTAAAAATTAGTTAAGTACTTTATCTGTAAATATATACGCTTTAAATAATAATATAATTATTTATTAAGTATAATCATAAACTCCAAATTCTTTAATTCGTAATAATAGGTATTCAATACTAATAATAATATTTCAGATTACTAGAAGATTGATAAGATTAGTTACTTCTAGCCAGATATAAAAGATAATATTACTATAAGTAAATTAGTAACCTAATCTATTATAAAAATATAAATACATTTTTTGA
Organism: Aspergillus sclerotioniger CBS 115572; assembly: GCF_003184525.1. Lineage (NCBI taxonomy): Eukaryota > Fungi > Ascomycota > Eurotiomycetes > Eurotiales > Aspergillaceae > Aspergillus > Aspergillus sclerotioniger. The sequence continues at coordinate 12,397 of NW_020291075.1, forward strand.
CTGTATACATAACATTACTTTGTATAAAAGTAAAATCTTGATTAAAGCTAGTATTATAGCTTGTTTTTATAGTACTGCTATATCATGATATAGCTTTATGTTTTCTAATCTAGAGTGTTAATTAAGTAAGAAATCAGTTTTTTAAAAAGATAATATGTTTCATAAATTTACTAAATACTTTAAACTAGACCCTTTTATTATTATAAATAAGCTTAGTATAATGAAATATATTTTTGTTAATATACAAGCTCAGTGTTCTATTCAAGAATTCATATAAGAAATTATTTATTTAACTTCTACTAATATAAATACCTTCTTCTAATAGATATTATTTTTATAGAACTATTTTAATATATATCTTCATTAACATATTCTATTACTTATGAAAGAGAATAAACTTAGTCCTTTTCTATAATCTCTTATTTAGAAGTTATTTATATAATAAAATTTTGTTAATACTAATATTATTTATTATACCTAATATGATGCTAATTGGAATTATAGACAGTACTTTAGCAGTAAAAATTATTATAATAACAATCAATAATATCTTTATCAAGACTTTAATTTTTTTTAAGAAGATAATTAATATAATTAAAATACTAATAGAAATCTTAATAATAGGTATAGACAGAGCTTTAATATTAATAATCACAATATTAATAAATTATAATAATAAAATCAGAATTACCAGTCACGGTATTTACAAAACTAATTAAATTAATTATAATATAATTAATAGTATTTTTATAATACTGCTGCTGCTTAACCTAATCTTGTAAATTATAACTTTAATAATTCCAATACTGATAGTTATACCAATAATCAATGATATAGATAATAGTAATTATTTAATTATTAACTATAGAATTATGGCACGTATAATAACTGTAATAACTAGTAAACTAAAGCTTATATTGTCTTTACCAGCAACACTCTACCTTGTAAAGATCAAGACTAATAAGTATCGATATTATATAATTATTAACTCAGTAATAATTATAATTACAATTACTATGATCTATCTTCTAATCCCAGTATTTACTATATTAATAATAATAATAATAATCAGAGTTTAACTAGCTATTTTAACTTGCCTTATAATATATATTACACTGAGCTGGATTCCAGATCTATATTTGAAAATAATAATTTGTATATATTTACTGCGGAGATTAATAATAACAAGAATCTAAATGTTTTTAACTATAAATATATTAATAAATGTATTATTATTGATTATTTTATCTACTATGAAGACTTTTTATTAAATAATAAATTATATAAAGATTTATCCTGCTCTATTCTTACTGATTAATATGAACCAGCTATTACTTAAGAATATCTATATTATTAAGTTATTAAGTACTGAGTTATCTATTTCTCAGATAATTAAATCTGACAAAATAATTATTAATATTTTTATAAGTCTGTACTCGTGGCGTGCAGTTATTATAAATACTAGACTAAATAGTACTTTCTTATATTATTAAATATATTTTAGCATAAGCTGTTTATTAAGTATTATTGATATCATACTTATCAAGGATATATCTAACATCTAAATCTGATTTACTGAATACTTAATTAATATTTCTGGAATTAGTTTCAAACACTCCTTTATTAAATATATTATTTTATATTTCTTTCTTATTATCAGCAAAATCAATATCCAGTATTTATAAATATATTAAAATTAAAGTTATAACTTATTTAATTACTATAATAAAACCTGATCTGCTTATTAGTATGGATATTATAGACTGTAAAAATATTATGATTAATCCTGATTATTATCATACAACCATTTATATATGTAAAGATTTTACTTTTACTATAAATTATATATTAAAGATTTTTTATCTATCTATTCTAGTTAATATACTATCATTCTTGGCTACTTATAAAGAAAAGTCTTTATTAAGGTTAAGAAGAATAATCTTCTACTTAATCAAGATTTAAGTTTTAAACCTGTTAATAGTAAATATATCTTATATTTAATATATTATATCCATCTTATAAATACTAATTTTGCTTTTATTAAAGTCTTTAATAAGATATCTTAATCCATTATTATTACTTATTATATCTATTGAAATAATATCTCTGATTCTGACTTTATTATAGTATATTAAGTTAATATAAATATTACAAGATTAGCTATTATCTTTACATTTCCAATAATTATAATATATTTATTATATATAAATCTTTAGTATCAGAAAATCTACTTATTAATAAGTATAATATTTCTAAAAATAATATTACTATTATCTCTCTAAATATTATTATTTATAGTATGAATCTTATAGTTATTTAATATATATACCGGCTCACTAAATACTTTAATATATAAATATATACTAATACTTCTAATATTAATATTACCAATATTTTTAAATATGAATTAATAAAGCTTCTTATAAAGAATAAATAAAAATAATTTATTCTAAAACTGTACGTCTACTGTATTAATTAATAAAATTATAAAATTATTAATACAAGATTTAATTTTTTATATACTCAGAATAAAATAAAATATATTAAAGACCATATTTCTACTGGTTATTCTATCTTTATTATATAGTATAATATCTATATATCTAAAGATTTTATATTAGAAGGTTGTATTATTATAGATTTATATAATATTAATAAAGAAACTGAGCTGGATATTTATCTTATATCTATTATGAATAATAATATTATCTTATTAAAGTACTATGTATATATCTCAGTACTTGATATATAGTAAATATTTTATTAATAGCTAGTATATAAAGATTATTACTATTATTTTATTATTATAATAAATTTTATTGACTCTATTTTATTTATCTAGTATTACATAGATAGTTACTTAAAGAATCTTTATACTTTGTACTGTATATATAATAATAATATAATCATTATATTCTGCTTATTAAATAAATATCTTAATCATCTCAAACAAGTCTTTATTAAGTTAAATAACTTAAATATTAAGATTACTTTTAAAAGAGTATTTATTATCTTTTCTTTTATTTAATTATTAGACTAGTAAGTTAATACTTTAAGATTATATATTTTTAGAAATAAACGTTATATTATATAAGTATTAAAGTTCTTTCAGACTCTTAAAAATCTTAAATATTATATTAATTTATCAAGCTAGTTTTATAACTATATTAAGTATTATATTCAAAACATTAGATCTTTATAATTATAAAAGATTAAAATATTTAAATTATTTCTGAAAAACTCTTTTAAAAATATATATATATATAATAAATATATTATTATTACAATATATAATGATTCTATAAATATTAAATATCTAGTCTTTAATATACTTTAATCTAATTTTATTACTAAGATTATTTCTTACTTTTTTTAATTACTTAATTTAATTATATATTAATTTTAATATCTCATGTAAAGATCATAGAATTATATTATATTATCTTATCAATAAATATATATATAATGTTATTATTTCACTAGCTTATATATCTATATATCCAGTATTATTTTACATTTATATATTAATTTTTACTGCATAATACTATTAGCTAATAAAATTAGACGTTTTTTATCTGATATAGATACTCTGCAAGATCTGTTATCTAGTTAAATATATAATAATATTAATAATTATTTATATTAAATATTAATA
>NW_020291076.1:0-15674 GCF_003184525.1 Aspergillus sclerotioniger CBS 115572
CTGGATCTTCACATTTCGCGCGTGAATAGTTATATCACCGAGCAAATCGGGCTTTAACCTCAGGATTTCGATTAATAAAGCTAGAGACCCAGTTCTTTCCAAGAGGTTGAGCTGCGGAACCAAGCAGAATATTAGCCATCTCTGCCACATGAGATGGTCTAGAAGGAACTTCACGTGTATCTCTCGATAATATCCACTTAACCAGAGATGCTTCCTCATTTTTAGAGAGCCTGTGGCCATTTGCGCGCTGCTCGAGTCGATATTGCTTTCCCTTCATTTGATCGCGTAATATTGAGTAAGGTACATTAAAAACCTCTGCCGCGCGACGAATTGACGAGATTTCAAGTTTTTTTAATGCGGATATAGCGATTTGAATCCTTCCCTCTTGTTCCACCGAGTTTTGATTTAGATGACGCGATACTGGTGGCATGGTGGTTGTTTGAATAGTTACGCGTTGAACGCGCGATGAATTTTGGAAGAGGTGAGCGGGTCGACCGGGCGGTCGACTCGGTTGGGAACTACGTTAATAATTATATTATTATTAATTATTTTATCTATTATAAAGATTTTTTGTTTAATAATAAACTGTATAAATAATTATTTTGCTATATATTCACAGATCTACACAAACCTATTTCAATATTAAAAAAAATATATATTATTAAATTATTAAGTCTGATAGAACTCCTGAAGATAATATTTTTTTTAATTTATAATTATAATATATAGTAATTACAGATATTAAATTAAATAATAATTCTTTATATTACTAAATATGTCTCAATTCAGATTATTCATTAAATATTAGTAATATTATCTTTATTATAATTATATTTAATATTCAAATCCGCTCCATGAAGTACTTAATTAATAGTATTAATATTAATTTTAAATATTTTTGTACAGAATCTATATTATTTAATATTTATTTTCTATTCTTAACAACACCTGTACTTATTTCTACTATTAATAAATCTACTATTTATAGATATATTAAAATTAAAGTCTTGGCTTACTCAGTTACTGATTTAAAATCTAATCTGCTTATTAGCATAAATATTATAAATAATAAGAATATTATAATTAATTCTAATTAACATCTCGTAACTATTTATATATATAAAGATTTTACTTTTACTATAAATTATATATTAAAGATTAATTATGTATTACTTATACTTATTTATTTTAATTAATATATTATATCTATTTTATCAACATAAAATTTTCTTTTATTACAGTTATTAATAATATTCCTGAATTTATTATTATTACTTATTATATATATCTTAGAAATGTCTTTAACTTTAATTTATTATAGTATACTAAGTTAATATAAATACTGTAAAATTAGTTACTATCTTTACTACTGCTATCTTTATTTATACTTATTATATTAATATCTTTACTTTTATTACTGTGCACAAATCTTCTGCGTTAAAAAATATTTCTATTAATAAATAAAATATTAATAATATTACTATTATTTTTCTTAATATTGTTATATATAGTAAGAATCCTGCTGGTATTTAATATATATATTAACTTATTAAACACTTCAATATATAAATAAATATTAATACTTTTGATATCAGCATTGATAATATCTTAGAGTATAAATAAATAAAAATCTTTATAAAGAATAAATAAAAAGATATTTTCTAAAGCTACGTGTTTACTGTATTAATTAATAAAATTATCAAATTATTAATAAAATATTCAATTCTTTACATACTTAAGATAAAATAAAATATATTAAAAACTATATTTCTGTTAAATACTTTGTATTTATTATATAATATAATATTTATATATTAAAAGAATTTATATCTATAAATTATATAATCATAAACTTATATAGTACTAACAAAGAAATTAAGCTAGATATCTATCTTATATTTAATATTAATAATATTATTACTTTATTAAAGTACTGCTTATATATACCAGTACTTAATACATACTAAATACTTTATCAGTAACTAACATATAAAGATTATTATTATTATTATATTATTATTTATTATCAGCTACTGCGGTTAAGAAATCTTTAATATTACTATAATAGGATTTATTAACTCAGTTTCTTTTATTTGAAAACTCTTTATATATTCTGTTATATATATATTAATAATATAGTTATTACATCCAGTTAATTTAATAAATATGTCAATTACCTTGCCTAAATCTTTACTAAATTAAATAACTTAAATATTCAAATTATACTTAAGAAAGCTTTTATTACTTTCTCTTCTATCTATCTGCTGGATTAATATATTAATATATTAAGATTGAATATATGTAAAAATAAACTTTATATTATATATTTATTAAAGTTTTTCTAAATATTAAAGAATCTTGAGTATTATATCAGCCTGACTAGCTGGTTTTACAACTATATTAAGCACTATATTAAAAAGATAGAATCTCTATAAGAACGAAAAAATAGAAATATTTAAAAATACTTTTAAAAACCTTTTTAAATTATTTATTTATAATAAATTTATTACATCTACTTTATATAATAATTCTATTAATATTAAATATTAAGCTTTTAACCAGCTGCAACATGATTTTTCTAATAAGTTATTTCTTACTTATTTTGATTAATTATTATAATTTAATATTAATCTAACTATGTCCCGCAAAGGTCACCGCACTATACTATACTATATTATATTAATTATAATTATAAATATATAAATGTTATTATTTCTTTTTTTTATATATTTGTTTATCCAGTATTATTCCTTAGTTATATATTAATATTAGTCAAGCATTAATACTAGCCTATAAAGCTAGAAACTTTTTGTTTAGTATAAATATTTTATAAGTCTATTATTCAATCAAATATACAGCTATACTAGTGATTATCTATACTGATTACTAATCTATAATAACTATTACTAGGTAATTATCTCTGAACACTATATCCACTAATAAACTAAATTTATATTTAGTTAGAGTATTATACTGTACACAGCAATTCAGGTTATTTATTATTTATTTTTCTAGCTAAATTAATGTTATTATTAATACTTTATCCTGTCTGTTATTCTTTAATAATCATGTTACTGAGTATAATATTGAACTGGATACTGTCTTCTATATATTAAATTAATATTATTATATATAGAGAGTCTACTATTTTACTTTTTAATAAATTTGAAGAATATTTTTATTAAGTCTATAAAAACAATTTATATGTATCTTATATTATTAAAGTTCTATACTTTAATTATAAAGCTATTCTTTCTTATTATATTAATAATAAGAGCATCCTCTTTATAAAGAAATAATATATTGTTTTCTTTTCTATTAATATATTTTATATTTATGAAAATTCATAACTTTACTTACTATATATAATAATATAAAAAGCTTTTTAACTTACTTATAATAGGCACGGATATCAGAATTTAAATAAATATCTTAACATTTTAAACAGTATTACTATCTATCAAGATTATAAGTTATTATATGAATATATTACTTATTATCTTATATATATATTAAACAAGCTATACCAATATATGTCTTATAACTAACTTTAATTAATTAGTATATCTTTTGAATTATTTTATATAATTATACTGGATTTTATTATTGCTCTTTTACTCACTGATTAATATAATTAAATATTAGTAAGCATTAATAAATTTACTAAGTATATAGATTTAATTCCCGGACTATCTATATAATTAGTTATTTATTAAGATATTGAATTACTTGTAAGGATGTGATTGAGATTTAATATATATTTTTATTTTTAATTATAATATCTGCTTTATTAGCAGGGTTTAACAAACATTATTTTCTAAGTTAAATATATTATAGTACTATAATACAGTGTATTATCTATAAATTAATAGCTAAACCGAACATATGATTCGAACTATTAAGATTATAATATATTATACAGTATTTAAGATCTGTCTTGGACTTTATAACTTTTAATTATTATTAGTACATTAAATGTATTATTGAATATATCTATAAAATAAATATCTTCTTATTTACCCTTCAGCATAGACTTATATTGATCTTAATATTTTTCAAAAAACTTACTATTTACTTAAGATTATATGTTTCTTTATCTCAATATTAAGAAAGCTATAAAATTTACTTTTATATATATATAATTTTACTATACTAAATATTATTAGCTTATATTTTTTAAACCTGATAATAAAGTCCTGAATAAACTTTATAAAGATTACTTATTATTAATTATTTAATTTTTTAAAATAAAACTTTCCTAGTAATACAGCAGCTCTTATACTATTCTTTAATATATTGATTATTATACATATTATTTAGATCTGCTTAAATTATAGAGTATTTATAATATCTTATCTATTACTTAACTTGAATCTTATTTCTCTATTAATGATATTTTTTATATAGATAATCATTTACTGATTCTTCACATAATATTAATCCTGTTAATACTGATTCTGTTAATCTTATTAATCTTGATTTATTTAAATATATTTTTATTAAGTCAGGTCCTGTACATACAGATTACTGGGAAATTAATTATATTCTTAATAAATATTATATACACTGTAGTCATGGCCCTTTCTTTATATAATATCTTATTTAGTATCTTGATTATAAAGTAGATTATAATTTCTAGATTTATAAAAACAATATGGATACTCCAGACCTTATTTATATCTATATATCAGTCTTCTAGTATATAACTATATTAACAAGCCCCCTCGCTCTCAGACAGATGATCATACTATATATTTATTGTCTTTCTTGTTCCGCTGTCACAAAAATATCTAATGTAAGTTTTTAAAATTATTAGTATAAATAACTAGTTATCTAATTAATAAGCTACCTAATATATTACATAAGTCTAATAATATAAAAACTATATAATATTATTATTAAATAATTAAACAGCAATAACAAAACATATAATAAAACAAATAATATAATTAAAAAGAAAATTACTGCTGGTAATATATAATAATTAATATATATACTAAGACTGTAAGAATAAGATATTTAACAGAAATAAAATAGGAAAAGAACTATATAAATAGCAGGAAAATCAGAGGTTTTATAACTATAATAAAATAAAACTATTTATAAATTAGAATAAAATCTTTCTTTAATGTTTTTATTTATTACTTATAATACTATTATAAGCAAGCTAGAGAAGTAGAGTCTATACTATTATCTATTACTCAGATAAAGTGCTATTTTTTAAAAAAATAATAAGAATAAGACTATACAAATAAAATAATCTAATATAACTAGTAATAACTATAGTAGAAACATTTAATATTAATATATAATTATATCCAGTAAAATCTTTCTAATTAAAAAATATTAAAACTATATAAATTACAGAATATTATTATAATCTATATCTTATTATCTCAGGGCGAGATATCTATATAAAGGAAAAAAGAATATTAAATATTTTATATAATCTTATAACAGATAGTACACCCTTCTAACATATTAGAATCATAAGATTTATAAGAAAACAGATCATTTGAATAATTAACTTATATAATTAGATAATTTAATAAAATATTAATTATATTGATCACTGAGGACTCTGAAAGACTAGTAATCAGTTCTATATCTATATATATATATATATATATTATTCACACTACATAGACTCACAATATAAGACCTAGCCTGATTTCTAAGGCTAACCTCACATTGTTCCACATATTCCTACATACTGAATGTGGCAGCAGAACAAGAAAGACAATAAATATATAGTATTATGATAATCGTCAGAGAGAAGGACCCTTCAACATAACTATATACTAGGAGACTGATATACAGATACTGAAGGAGGACGGAGAAGATCTCTAGCAAAAAGATAAAGATAAAATATAATATTAAGTAATTAATAGATTACTGCAGGAAAATAGAATCTTTATATATATATATAGAGTTAATAAAGCAGTCACATATTCCTGTAAATAAAAGAAAGATAATATTCTTGTTATATAGAGTAGAAAGTAAAGATATTAAATAAAATATTAAGATTAAGAACATTTTCTAAATATTAATAAATAAGATCTGGAATATCTATATTATCTTTATAAATCAAGAAGTTATGATATGCTCTATAACCAAGATAATAAAAAAATATTATATAAAGAAAGAACTATAATTATAATATATAGTGTTTATTAAGAATATAATTAATTTTCCAGTACTCTGTATATATAAGACCTGGTTTAGTAAGACTATAATTAAATAAATGAAAATCAGCAGGATTAAAATTAGTAAGATTAATATTAGTAAGATTAGGATTAACAGAGCTATTATTATTTAGAGAAGTAATAAAAATAATTATTTATATAAAAGATGTTATTAATACAGAAGTAAGATCTAAGTTAAGTAATAGATAAAATATTATAAATATCTTTATAATTTAAACAGATCTAAATAGTACGTGTATCTTCTGATATGTTGATTAACTGTATAAAGATTACTATATTATTAAAATGATTTCTTTATATAATTTAAAATTTTTATAATAGATAATAAATATTCTTTATGAAGTCTAATCAGAACCTTATTACTAGATTTAAAAGATATAAATTAATAATATTTATTATAATAAAGTTTTATGTATATAGAGGCAAACTTTATAACTTCTTCAATATCTAGATAAGAACTGATATAATTCTATTCTATATATAATATAGATTTAAGTAGATACCAGGATTAGTATATATCTATATCAAAAAAAGATAGAATAGTATTTATTTTATAAATATAATATATTTAATATATTAATAATAATTATAATTATAAAATCCAGGATAGACCTTGAGTAATTATACAATATATTATAATTTTAATAGTTTAAGTTATATATTTAGTTTACCTATCAATCTAGAAATAATATGCTGTATTATAATATCATAATATATTAAATTTAGAAAATAATCTCTTTTAAATACTGTTAATAAAATAAGTATTATGATTAGAAATAAAAATATATAATAAATCTTAATCACATTCTTACAGATAAGTAAATAGCTTAATATCTTAATATATAGCTGATCATATAAATAGTACAGAAATTAAATCTATATATTTAATAAATTCATTAATAATAATAAGAACTTTATTATCAGATTAATAATCTTGAAGAGATAAAACAATAATAAAATCTAATATAATTATATGAAATGGTTTAGAAGGTATATTAATTAACTAAAATTAATTATAAGATATATATTAATGTGATTTGTTTAGTATAAGATAATAAATAATATAATTATATAGTAACTTGTAATCCTTTATGTATAATAATATTATTTGAAATATTAAAATATTTATTTAAGTCTTGATATCAGTACTTTATTATGAATGAGTTAGAAAACTTCCTGTATTATAATATATAATAAGTGAAGCCAGAAATCTTTATAAATATAGAAACAATCAGCTATAGTTTAGAAAATTAAGAAAATAATATCTTTAATATTAATATAATAAGATAATATAGTTCTATAATCAGAATATCAAACTTTAAGAATATAATATATATAAAAATTATTTTTATATACTTAATAAAGATAGTCTTTAAACTTATATAAGAGTAGCACTGTAAAACCTATATATAAATACTAGTTTCATAGATATATATTCTAAAAAGAATAAAGTATATTTTATTATTAAGATTAATATTATGCTTAATCGCTTGATTATTTACTAATCAATAAAATAGATATTTATTGTAATATTAGTCTTTTCTAGACAGTAAATAATCTATGAATAAAATTATAATGTATAGTATAAGGTTCTGATTAAGTAAAGATTTAGTTTATTAGTAAAAAAAGTATTTAGTAAGAATTATATAATAATATTTATAGTAAATTAATGATTAGTATAGATAATTACTAAATAGTAATAATAATCTTTATAAACTAGCTATTAATAAATATTTAGTAAGTATTAAGTACTGAGATATATAAACAGTACTTTAGTAGAATAGTAATATTATTATTAATAAGTATAGAATAAATATCTAGCTTAATTTTTTTATCAACACTGTCTAAATCTATAATAATATAATCTTTAAATATATATGTCTTCAGATATATAGATATTATACTATATAATAAGGATAGGATAGTTAATAAAGATATTACTTTTAGTATATTTTATTTTACTCTGAGTATATAGAGAATTAAATATTTTATTACTAATCTTATATTATATTCATTAATACAGTAAATATATATCTTCAGGATATATTATTTTTATTTATTTTTTATAAGAATTTCTATTTATTTATATTTCGGAATATTAATATTAGTCTATATATCAAAGTATTCAGTAAGTATATATATATTAAATAACTAGATCTTTATTGTATATAATAATATTTAATAAAATAATAGTAATATTATCTTTAGAAGTATCATACTTATTAATAAGATTTTTTAATATTAAAGTCTTATATATAGTAAGTTTAATATTATAAATATTAGTAAAGATAGTGGCAGCTAACCACGCAGTATTTATATTAATAAGATAAATCTTTCTTAATTTTAATCGAAATTTGTTTATATAAGTAACTAGATATAATAATACATTTTCTAGAGTAGATAGATATAAGTAATATATAATTTACTTTTAATATATAATCTATAATAAAAGTAAAATCTTTATATATATAAATAGTTAAAGATATTAATTAAGATTAATTATAATATTTATATTAATAAGCATGTTAAGTTTCATATCAGTAATTAAATAAGCTAAGACTCTAATTTTAAATATATCTGTAGATAGTAGATTTATTAACAATAAAAGTAAATAGAAATATTGCTAAGAATAGAAAATAAATATTAAATAATATATATTCTATAGAAGAATACTTAAAATCAATATTAATAATATTAATCAAATACTTTATAGAGCACATTTAGAAATCAGATATAATTATAATAAAAATAATATTAATGATACGTAATAAATAACCTGTATTAAGATATATTTAATAATATAAAAAATATTGTTTAATCTAGTATCTGTAATAATTATATATTATAATTATAAACTAGAAAAAATATTATCTTCAAAGAAAGTTCTATCAGACTCAATAATCTAAAAATTTAATAATTTAATAATATATACTTCTTCTAATATTAAAAGGTTTATGTAGATCTGTACATATAAAGTAAGATAAATATTTATATAAGTTGTTATTGAATAAAAAGTCTTTATAATAAATAAAATATAAATAATAATACAGTTATTAAAGATATTAATATCAAAAATGGGATTATTATAGATAAAATATTAGAGAATAAAGACACTATAATTAGTATTATTAATCTTTATATTAAATATATAGAAGTTATTATTCTTAAATATAGATTTAAAATCTAGCTCAGTATAGTATATATTATGAAGTAAGCTGAAATATTCAGATAAATCTTAATTATTATCATGATTAAAAGAATTACTGGTATAATAAATATTAGGACTATAAGATAGATTATAACTATACTGGTTGACAGTATAAGATAGATAATTATACAATAAACAATTATATAATATAAATTTTAAGATATTAATTAATGTAGTAATTATATATATTATAATTTATAATTAATAATTAAATAATTATTGCTGTTCATATCATTAATTATTAGTGTAATTATTAGTATTAAAGTTGTAATTCATGGGATTAGATTAGACAGTAATAATATTATGAAAATATTATTTATTATATTATAATTAATTTAATTAGCTGTGCGGACGGCTCTGCGGATTCTATAACCAGTAAACTTAATTTTATTATCAAGATTTATTAATATTCTAATTATTAAATATTTATCTGTATCTATAATTAGAATTGTAGTTAGTATTTATATTTTAATTATATTAATTGTCTTCTTAAAAGTAGTTAATATTTTAGTAGAAGTATTATTAATTATTATTATAGTAGCCATTACTGCTGACATACTGTCTGTAATTGCTATTAAACTGATTAACATTATATTAAGAATAATAAATAGTGTTGATATCAGCTAAAGTTTACTATATAAATAATTTCTAGATGAAAGACTATAAGAAAAAACCCAGTTTATCTTTTTCAGTAGGTTATATAATATATTATTAAAGATATATATTAAAATAATTCTATATAGATAATATTTATTAGAAAGAGATACTTATATTAATAATATAGATTAAATAAATAATCTCTTATATAAATTCCTGAACAAAATAATAAACTTATATATTAATAAAAATATATCTTATTATATTAAGTTTGTTTAAAGTAACCACAGGGTTTAGTTTAAAGTATTTAGTAAGTTTATAAAATGTATTATCTTTTAAAAAATCTAATTCTCTGATTTAATATCTTTTTAGATTAAAAGGTTTAAAATTATATTATAATATAACAGTCCTATAAAAACATGCAGTAATATTAACTTTAATTAAGACTTTACTTTTATAAAAAGTAATATCATGTATATAGTTAGAAAATATACTTATATCTTTATAGTAAAATAGATTACTAATTTACTTTATATTAATATTATCTTTTATATCCAGCTAGAAGTAACTAACTTTATTAATCTTCCAATAACCTAAAATATTATTAGTATTATTATCAGAATATCTGTTATTACTAAAAGATCTGGAATTTATAATTATAATTATATTTATACTTAATAAACAGTAATATTATTATTTAAAGCTTGCATATTCGCCGACAAAGTGGCTATCTACTTTTCAAAGATATCTAAATATTATTGAATATTTTTAATAGTATACAGTATATTATATATACAAGATTTATTAAGCTGATAATTAATAATATTAGTAGCAGGATTAATAAATATAGTACTTAATAAGTCTGTATATAATACTTAACTTAATATAAATTCAGTTCACAAAGAAAATTAAATATCGTTAATGAAAGAAGAGAAAATAAGGCAACACAATTGCAGAAATTATAAAGATTTAAAAATCTTTATTAAATAGTCAGTAACTAAAATAAATAATATTCTTTTTAAAATAGTAGTTCCAGACACAATCTCTGCTTAAAACAACTAAAAAGTACTAGAAATCAGTGTTTATTCTTCAAAAAATATGAAAGAATATATAAGATTTACAGATTCAAAAATAGCAGATGAATTAAAACTCTGTAATCTTAATAAAGAAACAGATCTTAAGTTATTAAAAGTATAAGAGAAATTAAAAAAATGTATTAATAGAATATATAGAAATCCCCTGCAAATATCTCTAATAAAATAAGTAATAAAATCAATCAGATATAGAAATTCTTTAACTATCTTATTAAGAACAACTTTATTAGTATTTTAGTCAGGAAAGTAGGGGCAGTGGCTTATAAATACAGATTCTTAAATATATAATTCAGTAAAAATATAATCTACGCAGTATAAAATATCTTAATCAAACTTTATAGTATAAAGAGAATCTGAAAGAATATAGAATAAAATAATCCAATAAATAAGTTTAACAACTCAGAGATTATATCTTAATAATATCCAATAATCTTAATATAATAAACTAACAGGACACAAAATATAAAATAGAAATAAAGCTTTCTAACAGTAAAAAAGACAAAGAAAATAAAAATAGAAAATATAATAGAAAATAGAGATAATAAAATCAACAAAAAAGTAGAAGAAGAATAATAACATGGAAAGAATATATCTAGTTATAGTATTTAATTATTAAAGCTTTCAAACATCTAAAATTAATAAAACAGGAAAATAATAAAGAAATAAACAGATAAAACAGATAGACAGAATAATAATATTTTAAATAAATAATAATAGAGATCTAGAATCAATTTATAAACATATTACTATCTTTATAATAATAAAATAAGAAAAATAATGAATATGTAATATTATGATAATCATTAGAGAAAAGAATTCTTTAATATAATTATATACTAGAAGACTGACATACAGATATAGAAGAAGTATGGGGAAGATCTCCAGCAGGAAGGCAGGGATAGAACATGATATCAGGTGATTGACAGATCACTGCGGAGAAACGGAATCTCTACATACATAAATGGGGAGCCGACGAAGCGGTCACACTGAAAAGGGTTAGACCCTGTCAGTTATCTGGAATCAGAATATCCTATATTCCAGCCTGTCTGGTCCTATAATTCTAAATTAACAATATTTGAAGAAGTATAGAAATTATTTAATAAAAAAAAAGAAATCAGAAAAACTTTTTAAAATTATAAAGAAACTAGTTAAAAAATATAAAGTCTTCTTAACACTGTACAGGAAGTCTCTAAGAAAAATTAATTATAAAAAAATTATTTAATCTGTAATTAGATAATCCTTTAAAAAATTTAATTTTTACTAATTATTATATATCTTGAATAGTTTTTAGACTCTTAAGTCTGTTACAGTTTTAAATTCTCTTTCTTTAAAAATTATTTATTAAACAGGTATTGTTTATGTATCATAATAATAATATATTAATAAATTTAACAAGTTAATTTAATAATATTTCTTATAATAATATTATAAAATGATTAATTGAATAAATTAAAGAATTAATCTTTTAAAGTACTTAGATATAGTATACTTTTTTTAACAGAACTATATAATAGATAATAAGATTTAAGTTAGCCTTTAATAAATTGAGTAGTATATTAATAATTAATTTTTATTTTTTTAAATACTTACTGTATTAGTTTTTATATTAATATTAATATTTTTAAAAAATTCACTGAAATAAAGAAGCTTAAGTTACTAACCTCTATAAGCTTTAATAGAAAGAATAAAAATAAATTCTTTAATTAACTTGAGAGTATATAGATAAAGATTAAAATTTACTAATAATTTATTGAGTTATTAGTTAAATAAGCTTGATATATATTTATGCTTTCAGATAAAAAAAATGGAATAAAAATTAATCTGTAGATTAAGACTAATTGAAAAAGTCTTATTTTTTTAATTATAATCTTAATTAACTGTTTAAGCTAATTTATAAGGAATTTATCTATTAGAAGAAAGCTTCTAGTAAACTATCCATATTTTATTAAAAACATTAAATAATTAATAATGTTCTTGTAGAGATTAACAGCTTATTAATTGAAATTAATATTTATAATTAGAAGACTATAGATAAAAGGAATTTTTTATATTAAGTTCTAAATTATAATATTTACTAATAAATAATGAATATTAAATAAAAAGCTGATTTTAAAGACTTTTACTAATAAATCAAGTAATGAACAAATTAATAAAGATTAATTAATTCTTAAAGTAATCTAGATATTTTAATATTTAAGTAAATAATTTTATTAAAAAAGTAAGTTCAGATAATATTTTAAACTAGAAATTAATTATAATTAGTATTAAACTTATTTGATAAGTCTAGTAAATATTACAAAACATTTTAAATTAATATAAAAAGCAAAGATAATATCTTTATTATAGAATCTTAGATTATTATATTATTAGATACTTTTATTTATTTTTATAATATTTTATAAATAAGAAAAGCTTATAAAGTAAGATCTTCCAGATCTTGCTTAAAAAGATCTTATAATAAAAACTAGTTAAAAAGTTTTAATAATTTATAAATCTTTAAAAAAATATAACTTGTTTTAAAGAGATACTTATTAGTAGATTATAATTATAAGAAGTTTAAGAATAAAATATAAAGATTTAAAAGTTATTATATCTTTTTTTATATTAAAATTAATTAATTAATTAGTTATATACTGTATAAAATGATTAATTAGAACTTTATAATTAAATATAAACTGGAATATATACTAATTAAGTTATAAAGTATTAAAAGGTTTAAAGAAGACAAGGTCTTTATAATTAAATTCATAAGAATATTTTTCAATATCAATACAAATTTTTAGAAATATATATATCTATGTATTTTATTATATATTTAGAAATATAATATTATATTAAAACTTTTATAAATAAAGTATCAAGATATAGTGTACTCTAAGTTAAGAACTTAATTTTTTATATTTATATTTAAAATATAAGAATCGAGATCTAATATAAATAAAAATAAAACTAAATCTTAATATTTTATAAGATCTCTACTAATATATAATATATATAAAAGCAATTAAAAAACGTAAAACTGTATATAATAAGTTTAGTAAATATTAATAGAATCTTTCATAAGCTTAATTAATAGAAAAATCTAATAAAGATCAGATATAAACTATTTAAATATTATTATAAATATCTGAATATCTTTAGTAAGACTATAATAAATATTCTATTATCTTATTACTTAAATATTTATTATATTATTAAGTTAATTAAAGATATAAAAAATAAGAAATAAAAGATTTTCTGGAGATCTCTGTATTAAATAAATTAATTAAAATTTTTAATATTTTAAAAAATCTTAATTAACTTATTAAAGAAGAGATTCGTATATATTCATAATTTTTTAATAATTATCTTTATTTTATTTAATTTAAAAATTTAATAAACATTTATACTTCTGCATGGATTACTAGGCTTTTAATTGAATAATTATAGAAAATTATTATTTTCTTTCTTTAATTTAGAAAATCATGTAATATATTTTTAAGATTTAATACTTTATTCACCAAGATATAATTTAAATCATTTACTGTATATAGATCAAGAAAGATAATAAGTAAAAAATTTCTTTTTATATGTATTTATGACTGTATAAATAGCTAGTAACCTTATTTAATCTAGTTAATTATTTAAATATTTTTTAATAATCATCTAATTAGAATTTATAAGAGTTTCTTAATGAATTTTGCTTTATATATATAAATAATATTCTCATATTTATAAATAATAAATTAATCTAATATTAAGTTTAAATATAATAAGTTTTAGAATATCTGCACGGTGTAGACTTTTAAATAAATATAAATAAATATAAATTTCAGATTTTTTCTATTAAATATTTAGAATTTATTATTAAAGTAGGGATTAAGATCTGTATAGACTCTGTTAAATTTTAGATTATAAAAGACTAAAAGATTTTAAAGATTATCTGTAATATTTAAGTCTTTTTATGATTTATTAACTTTTATTAATATTTTTTTAAAGATTAAAAGGTCTAATTAAAATCCTTAATTTACTTTATAAAATATAATATTAAGTTAGCTGGACTTTAGAGATACAGATAATTTTAAAAACTTTTAAAAAAATATTTATTATAATTTTAATTCTAGTATATTAAGTTTTTAAATAAGCAATATTATTAAAAATAGACTTATTTAGATAGTATATAAAAAGAGTTTTATCTTAATAAAATAATTAAAGAACTTTCTAGCCTGTAGCCTACTTTTTTAAAATAATTTATTAGTAGAATATAATTATCAAATTTATAATAAGAAATTACTAATTTGTCTAAGTTTAACAAAAATAGAAATTAAAACTTAATTATTCTTTCTTTTTTTAAAATTCTTAGTAATTACTGAAATCTAAATATTTTATAATTTAATAATAATTCTTTAAATAATAAGTATATTAAGTCCAGTTTCTGAGCTACTTTAACTTTATAATTAATTATTATTTGAAAATAATAAATATTAAATTAAATATTCTGTTCTGAAGAGTCTAGAATATATTTTAAAAAAAATAAATATATTATAAATTATAAAATCTAGTTATTCTGTTTAATATTAAAAGAGAGAC
>NW_020291077.1:0-12161 GCF_003184525.1 Aspergillus sclerotioniger CBS 115572
TTTATATAAATATTAATAATATAATATATATACTAAAATAAAAGAATATATAAAATTTATAACTATATTAGAAACTCTACATTTATTAATATATATTATATAGTAAGTTAGAATCACTACCTATATTAAATAAGTTAGATAAAGTATTTACTATAGATTTAAATTGCAAATCTATTATCCAGGCTAATAAAAAAAGACTATGTATAATATAGTTCAAATAATAATAAATATATTTATGAAGTATATATTATATTTATCTTATAAAAAAGGTATTAATATACTAAAACTTATAAAACTAATTTATAAGTATATTATACTGTATATTAAAAGTATATATATATTATTAATAGATAAAAAGATTATCTTTATAAATAAATACTAGAATATTCTATAATATCATATAAAAATATAGAGAACGATATCCATAATATATTATTTATAAACAGATAAATAAAGAAAATAATAAAATCGAATATTAGAATATAATTTAGAAGTCCATACAAATTTGTTATAGAATAATCAACTTAGGTAACTATTTATAGTTTAAATATTATATAATAATATAAAATATAGTATAATTTAAATGATTCTATATAAGATTCTTATAGGATTCCTGTCTTAATTATATATAGATATAAATATTAAAGAACTAGAATAAAAGGTTTTAATAATAAAAAAATAAATACAATAATTTATTAAAATAGAGAAATTACTCCAAAAGTCCTTAAAAAAATAAAATTTATTATAATTATATAATATAATAAATATTATATAAGATAAACTTACTAAATTAATTAAAGATTTATAATATATATAAAAAATATTATATTAATATAGTTTCATATAAAGCTAGATCACTGCTAACTTAGTTTTTTTATAATTATTAATATTTAAAATTTATAATTATATAGATTATAATTATATTAAAAATTAAAATATAAGAATTTATATTTAGTATTAAATATCTTATTATTAAAACTCTATAAGAGTAGACCGGAGATTTAATATTAATTTATTGATCTTAATTAACAGGGAATGAGAATAGTAAATTAATAAAATTAATATATAATAAAGAGTTGGAAATATATAAATTAAATATTTAATTAAATAACTTAGATACTTTATAGATAATAATACTTAAAAATCTTTTATATATATTAAAATTATAAAAGATATTTAAATATAGCAGAACAGTTAAAAGGGAATATAATTAAATTAATATCTAATTTTTTTAAAAAAGAATTTGAGTAAATTTTAATAAAATTATATAATTAAAAGAATTATAATTATAAATCTTCACACAAAACTGTATAGACAGAAATATATTATTATTTATTGATTATAAAAAAATAAAAAAACCTTTTTAACTAATAAAATAATACAAAAGGAGTATCTAAAAATAACTATAATAATTAATAATCTTATTTCTAATAATTTTATATCTAAAGTTATAAGAAGAAAAGTAACAGCAGTATTAAAGTATATAAAGAATATTAGTAGAAATGATAATAATAATAATAATAAGATTAATAATAAGACTAGTAATAATATTATTTTTATAAATATTATTTCTATAGTTATTTTTTTGCTAGTAGTAGAACATATTTTTAAAAATAGTAATTATTATTATAAGCTCAATCTGGTATAAAATACTGCTAAATCTTATTTAATAATAATAATATATTTTTATAACTGTGTCTGCAAGTAGAAAATACTTAATAAAAATTTATTAATTTTATTCGTAACTATATAAAAGTTTAGACTGGATATGATTTCTTAATTTATAAAAATAATATATTTTTAAATAATATATATATTCATAGTAGTTAAAATAATAATAACAAGTAAATTATCTATTACAAGTCTTATTGAGATATAAAATATATTAATAATACTACAAACAACTCTTTTAATATATATTATAAATATTATAAGGATTATTAACCCCAGATATATAGACAGTATATATTTAAGATACTTAATTAATAATAATTATTTAAATAATAGAAAAAGCAGGAATAACAGTAATAATATAATAAATTATGACATAAATATAAATAGTACAGGAAATATAAAAAAGATAAAATTCTATTTAAAATATTAAATAATCTTTTAGTAAATTATAATAAAATATATCTTGATGCACCCACACACTATCCGAAAAAGAAAAAAAGTAAAAATTTCATAAGATATTTAATATAAATTATTAAGTTTATTGATATAAATAATTATTTATCTGATTATAAAACTATTTAATGTATAATATTAAATTAATAACAAAAACCTGTGTAATATCAATATTAAGTTATTGAATAATAATAAGCTATATAATAAGAAATAAATAATATAATTAAAAAAACTACTAGTAGTAATATAAAATAATTAATATATATATTAAAATTATAAGAATAAAATATTTAATAGAAAAAAGTAGAAAAAGAACTATACAGGCAGTACGGAATAAAAGCTTTTAGATTTATAATAAAATAAAGTTATTTATAAATAAAAATAGTTTCTTGATTTAATTTCTTTATTTATTTATTATTTATAATACTATTATAAGTAAGCCAGAAAAGTAAAGCCGACACTGTTATATATTACTCAGATAAAATATTACCTTTTTAAAATAATAAAAACAAGATTATATTAGTAAAATAGCCTAATATAACTAATAATAATTATAGTAAAAATATTTAATATTAATATACAGTTACATCCAACAAGATCCTTCTAATTAAAAAATGTTAAGATTATATGGATTATATAAATATTATCATAATCTATATTTTATTATCTCAAGATAAGATATTTATATAAAGAGAGAGAAAGAATATTAAATATCTTAAATAATCTTATAATAAATAATATGTCTTTTTGATATATTAGGACCACAGAACATATAAGAAAATAGATTATTTAATTAAATAATTTATATAATCAGATAACTTAATAAAATATCTACTATGTTAGCTAATGGAAACTCTGAAAGACTAATAATGAGTTCTATACTTATATATATATATATATATATTATTGATATCATATAAACTCATAATATAAGATTTAACCTGATTTCTAAGACCAACCTCGCACTGTTCCATGTCTCCCTACGTACCTCTAACATTAATATAATAAATATTTTATTAAGCTATCTGATTATATAGATCACTTAATTAGATAATCTATCTCTTCATAAGCTCTGTCATCCTGGCGCACCAGAAGGGCGTGCTGTCTGTCGCGGAATTGCCTGAGGCGTTTAACAATAAGAATAAACTTATAAAAAAAGTCTTATAAGTATTAGAATATATCTGTAAATAAGAAAAATATTAATAATAATATACAAATTTTAAATATTTTAATATTATAAATCTATATATATATAATAATTAAATCTGAAATAACGTATTTTAATCTATAAAAATTAATAATTGTGGCAGCGGAACAAGAAAGACAATAAATATATAGTAATATAATAATCATCAGAGAGGAGGACCCATCAACATAGCTATATACTGAAGACTGACATATATATATATATAGAAAAAACACAGGGACGACCTTCAGTAGAAAGATAAGGATATAATATTAGATAATTAATAAATTATCACAAGGAACCGGAATCTGTCTATATATAAAGAATCCAATAAAGCAGTTATATATTACTGTAAATAATAGAAAGTAATATCCTTATTATATAATATAGAAAATAAATATATTATAAATATTAGAATTAAATATTAAGATCAAGAATATGATCTTTATATTAATAAATAAGATTTAGAGTGCCTATATTATCTTTATAAATCCAGATATCATGATTTACTCTATAACCGAGATAATAAATAAGATATTATATAAAGAAAAAGCAATAATTATAATATATATAGTATTTATTAAAAATATGATTAGTTTTCCAGTAATCAGTACATACTAGATCTAATTTAGTAAGACTATATTTAAATAAATCAGGATTAGCTGGATCAGTAAGATTAATAAAGTTATTATTATTTAGAGAATTAATAAGATAATTATCCATGCAGGAGGCATTATCATTATAAAAAAAGTTTAAGTTAAGTAAAAAATAAAATATTATAAATATTCTATAACTTAAGCAGATCTAAATAATATATAATAATTAATATATTAAATAATTATATAAAGATTACTATATTATTAAGAAGGCTTTATATATTCCAAGATCTTAATAACAGATAGTAAGTATTTTTTTTGGAATCTGATCAGGACTATATTACTAGATTCAAAAAATATAGCTTAATAATATTTATTATAATAAGGTTTTATGTATGTAAAAATATAAACTTTATAACTTCTTTATTATTTAGATAAGAACTTATATAATCTTAAAATAATGAAGTTTTTAGCAGATATTAAGACTGGTATAAATATATATTAAAGAGTAAGTAAAAAGATGTTTACTTAGTAAAAATACTTAAAGTAGTATTAAGAATATTAATAATAATTAAAAATTATAAAATCTAGAATAGATCTTGTAGAACAACATAATGTATTTTAATCTTAATATTTTAAATCATATATTCAGTTTAGCTGTCTGTTTATAAATAGTAAATAATACTATAATACTATAATATATTTAGCTTAGAAAATAATCCCTTTTAAATACTGCTAGTGAAACAAACATCTTAATTAGAGGTAAATTTATATAATAAGTCTTAATTATATTCTTATAAATAAGTAAATAGCTCAGTATTCTAATAAATAATTAACTATATAAATTATCCAGGAATGTAACTTATATATTTAGTAAAATTATTGATAATAATACAAATTTAATTATAAGATTGATGACCTTGAGGAGGCAAAGAAATAATAAAATATAATATAATAATATCAAATGATTTACAAGATATATTAATTAATTAAAATTAATTATAGGATATATAACGATATAATTTATTCAGTATATATATAAGATAATGAGTAATATATTTATATAATAACTTATAATCTTTATATATAGTAATACTGTTTAAAGTATTAGGATACTTATTTAAGCCTTTATATCTGTAATAATTATAGATAAGTTAGAAGACTTTTTATATTATAATATGTAGTAAGTAGAGCTATAAGTCCACACAAATATAAAGATATTAATAATTAAAGAAATAATATATTATCTTTTTCTAAAGAGAATACTTTTATTATTAATATAATAAAAAAGAGTAGTTTTATAATTAGAATATAGAACTTCAAGAATGTGGCATGTATATAAATCACTTTTATAAGCTTGATAAAGATACTTTTTAAACTTATCAGAAAGTAGAACAGTAGGATCTATATATATAATAATATTAATTTAGTATATATACGGCTTACTATCGAGATTAATCTTATATTCAGTGGCTTGATTATTAGAGAATAGCAGACAGAATAAAGTATTAGTAATAATATTAATTCAGCTAGAATAATAAATAATATATAATCTGAATCGCTGTATAAAATATAATATTGTGATTAAATACAAGTTCAGTTTATCAGTGAAAACAGTATTTAGAGATAATTATATAATAATATTTATAATAAATTAATAGTTAGTATAAATAATTACCAGCATAAATATATATCTAATTAGATAATAAACTTTTTAAAGTATTTATACTAAGTAAGAAACTTCTAGTTCTATAGGCCAGTATTGGTATTTAGCTGATATTAATATATGGTGAAGAAATAATACTAGATATACTAATATATAAATAGATAGAGTAAAGAGATAAATATACTTATAACTAATATAGTAAAGTATAGTATTATAATCCTTATTAAAAGTATCTAGATTAATATAAAATTAGAGTAGGTAATTAAAATAAACAAGAACTAACTTATTAAAATAATCAGTCTATAGCTGGTTAAAAACCTGAAATTTAATATTAATAAAATTATTATATAAAATATATATAATAAATCTATTACAAGCAGGTAATCTAGAAGAATTTTTAGAAATACTTTAAAATATTTCTGTTTTTTATTCTTATAGAGGTTCTATCTTTTCAGCATCATAATTAATATAATTATAAAATTAGCCAGTCGGGCTAATAATATTTAAAGTTCATTAATATTTAGAACAACTTTATTAATTATATAATATAAAGTTTATTTTTGAATATATATAAATCTAATATATTAACATATTGATCCACCAGACCGATAAAAAAATAATAAAAGCTTTCTTAAGTATAATTTTAATATTTAAGTTATTCAACTTAGTAAAAACTTATTTAAGATAATTAATATATTTATTAAATATATAGAATATAATAATCTTATTATTAATATATATATAACAGAATACACAGAGGTCTTTTAAATATATACTTATTTATTTTTAAATAAAAAAGATAGAGTTAATAAATTTATGATAATAATATTAAAGATTTCTTGACCGTGGTGGTTGATAATAGTAAGATAATAATAATAATCTTTATACATTGACTACTAATATATATAATCAGTACTTTAATAAAATAATAATATTACTGATAATGAATATAAAATAGATATCTTGTTTAATTTCTTTATTGGTACTGTGTAGATCTATAACTATATAATCTTTAGATATAAATTCTTTTAATATATGAATATTATATTATATAATAAATATAGAATATCTAGTAGAAATATAATTTTTAATATACTCTATTTTATCTTAAATATATAGAGAATTAAACATTTTATTAATAATTTTATAATCTTGTTAATCAATATAGTAAATACATGGTTTCAGAATATATTATTTTTATCTATCCTTTATAAGGATTTTTATTTATTTATATTCCAGAATATCAGTAATGCTGATATTAAATATATCAGTATTTATCTATGTATTGAATTATTTAGTGAGTTAATATATATACGAAATAACAGTAGGATTTGTATTATATATAATAATATTTAGTAAATTAATAGTATTATTGGGAGTATTATACTTATTAATAAGTGGACTTTCTGCTGTAGAGGGTTTGTAGATATTAATATTATAAATATTAATAAAAAATAACTAATCTTACAGTATTTATACTAATTTAAAATATAGTGCAAAAGTTAGAGTTAAAGATATTACTGAAACAGATATAACGGATAATAATAATAGATTTAAAGATTTTATTAAAAAGTTTGGTAAACGAAAAGTTTATATTTATGAGATAACTATAGTAGGTTAATTATAAGATTTAACTGTTATTTATAGATTTAAAAATTAGATTTTAATCAGACAGATCTTTTTTAATCTTAATAAGAACTTTCCTATGTGAGTAACTTAATACAATATATTAATTAAAGTAAATGAATATAGATAATATATAATTAGTCTTTGGTATATAATCTATAATAAAGATAAAATCTTTATATATATAAATAGTTATAATATAACAATAACATTCTTATAATTTATAATATCTATATTAATAAGCAGGTTGGGTTTCATGTCTGTGACTAGATAAGCTATAATTTTAATTTTAATATATCTGTAGATAGTGGATCAAGTAGATGTTAATATTACTGATAAGAAAAAATAAATATTAAATAAGATATATTTTCTGGAAGAATATTTAAAATCAATACCAGTAAAATTGATTGAGTACTCTGTAAAGCAAATTTAATTAAATATAATTATAATAAAGATAGTATTGATAATACTTAATAAACAGCCTGTATTAAAACATGTTTGTTAATATAAAAGAATATTATTTAATCTAGTATTAATAGTGATTGCATGCTATAAATATAAATCTAAAGAAATATTAATATTAAAGATTCTATCAGATTTAATTATGTAAGAACTTAATGATTTAATAATATATCTTTAAATAATATGATTAGTTTGTATAAATTAGTGGATGTACAACAAGATAAATATTTATATAATTTATTATTAGATAAAAATTCTTTATAGTAGACAAAATAATCGATAATAATATAGCTGTGGTTGGAGATGTCATCAGAAGCAGGATTATTATGAATAAAAAATTAAAGCAGAAGAATACTATAATTAGTATTATTAAGCTCCATATTAAATATATAAAAATCTTTATTTTTAAATATAGATCTGAAATCTGGCTCAGCATAATACACATCATCAGGTGAGTTAGAGTTAATATAGCTAGATAGAACTTAAATATTATTATTATTATTGAAAGAATCACTATAATAGTAAATACTGGGATTATAAAATAGATTATAGTAATTATAATTATATAATATAGATATTCACTGATCTTAATCTTTATAAAATAGAATATTACTAATAAAGATAGTATAAATTCTAATATATTAATTAATACAGTTATTATACATGCCATAATTCTCTGATTAATAATTAAATAACTATTAATTTAAATATTGATTGGATTAGTAAATTTGGTATTACTGTTACTTAGCCACTAATTATCAGAATTATTAGAATTACAGTTCACAGAATTAGATTAAGTAGTAGTAGTATTAAACAGATGCTGTTAATTATATTATAATTAGTTTAACTAGCTTTATAGATTCTATAATAGCTCATAAACTCAATGTTATTATTACAGTTTATTAATATCTTAGTTATTCAAGGTTTATCTATATTAATTGTTAAGATTGCAGTTAGTATTTATATTTTAATTATATTAATTACCTTGAAAGTGGTTTGTGCTTTGATAGAAATATTATTAATTACTATTATAATAGTTATTACTGCCGAAGCACGATTTATAATTACTATTAAACTAATTAATATCATATTGAGCATAATAAATAATATTAGTATCAGCTAGATTTTACTATATAAATAACTTCTGAATAAGTAACTGTAAAATAAAACTAAGTTTATTCTGTTTGATAAGCCGTAAAATATATTATTAAATATATATATTAAGATAATTTCATATAGATAGTATTTATTAGAAGAAAATACTTCCATTAATAATATAAATTAAACAAATGATTTCTTATATAAAGTTTCAGATAAAATATTAAAGTTAAACGTTAGTAAAATATATATTTTATTATATTGAGCTTATTTATAGTAACAGTAGAATTTAATTTAAACTAGTTAGCAAATTCATAAAATATGTTATTTTTAAAAGAAATTAACTCCTTAATTGAATATCTTTTTAAATTAAAAAGTTTAAAACTATACTATAATATAATAGTACCACAAAAATATACAGTCATATTAACTTTAATTAAGACTTACTTTTATATAAGGCAATGTTATATGTATAATTAAGAAACATATTTATATCTTTATAGTATATTAGATTACTAATTTACTTTATAATAATATTTTCTTTTACATCCAGTCAGAAGTAACCAACTTTATCGGTTTTTTAATAATCTGTAATATTGTTGGTATTATTATTACTAGTATTACAGTATCTATTATTACTAACTAAAGAATCTAGAATTTATAATTATAATTATACTTAATCTTTGGTAATATTATTATTTAGAACTTGTGTACTTGTAGATAATATTACTAACTAATTTTTAAAAATATTCAAGTATTACTAAGTATATTTAATAATATTTAGTATATTATATTATATATAAATAATTTATTAGACTAATAGCCTGCAGTAGTAGTAGCAGGAATAGTAAATATAATACTTAATAAGTCTGTATACAGTACTTAACTTGATATAAATTCAGTTTATAAAGATTGAATATCTTTAATGAAAGAAGAAAAAAAAGATAATACAGCTAAGAAAAGTATAAAGATTTAAAAGCTTTTACTACATAGACAGTAACTACAGTAAATAATACTATTTCTTTTGAAATAACAGTTTCAGAGAAATTTTCAGTCTATAATAATTAGAAAGTACTACAAATCAGTATTTAATCTTTAGAAAACATAGAAAAAGATATAAGATTCACAAATTCAGAAGTAACAGATAAACTAAAACTTCTCAATCTTGATAAAGAAATACATCTTGAATAATTAAGTAAATAAGAAAGATTAAAAAGAATATTAGCAGAATATACAGAGATCTACTACAGATATTTAATAAAGTAAGTAATAAAATCAGTCAGATACAGAAATTCCTTAATTATCTTATTACGAATATTTTTATTAATATTTTAATCAGGAAAATAGAGAGAGTGACTTGCAAAGACAGATTCATATATAAATAATTTAGTAAAAATTTAATCTATGTGGTATAGAGTATCTTAATTAAATTTTACACTATAGAAAGAATCTGAAAGGATATGAAATAAAAATCTAATAAACTAGTTCAGCAATCTAGAGATTATATTTTAATAATATTTAACACTTTTCATATATTAAATAAAGAGGATACAGAATACTTAACAAAACATAAAATATAAAATAAAGAATAAGGTTTTCTGACAGTAAAAAAGGCAGAGAAAACAGAGATAAAGATAATAAAGTAAATAATAAAACTAAAGAAAAGACAGAAAACTGATAATAAAAAACATATCCAGCAGTAATATTCAGTCACTGAAACTTTTAAACATTTAAATCAGTAAAATAATAAAAGAAATAGAAAAAAACAGTAGACAAATAGAACAGACAGATAAACAGGATAATAATATATATTATTAAATAAATAATAACAGAATTCTAGAGATAGTTTATAAATATATTACCATCTTTATGACAGCAAAACAGGAAAGATAATAAATATATAGTAATATAATGATTATTATAGAGAAGGACCCATTAATATAACTAACTATATACGAAAGACTGACATACATATATAAAAGAAACATAGGGACAACCTTCAGCAAGAAGACAGGAACATGATATCAAATAATCAACAGATCGCCGCAGGGAACCGGAACCTCTACGTACATGAAGGACCCGACGAAGCGGTCACAATAATAAATCTAATTGAAAAAGTATAAGACACGGACGCGCGGTTATATAATTAAAAAATTAAGATTTATAAATAAAAATTAAAATTAAATAATTTAATTTAAAGATAAAAATAAAGAAAATCTTCTCAGATAAAATAAAAATATAGTTATATTAAAAAAATATAATACTAAAAAATATATCTTTATAAATAAATTATAATATATCAAAAAGCAGTTACTGCTGAGAGTAATATACTTTAGAAAATATTTAATATAAGTCTTAATAGTATAAGATATAGATTAAGATAACAGAATATATAAAAATCTATAATCTATATTATAACATCTAGATTTATTAATATGTACTATACAGTAAATTAAAACTATTATTAAAACTAGTATTTACACTAAATATATTAGATAAAGTATTTATTATAGACTTTATCATGGGTCTGCCACCCAGCTAATAAAGAAAATTATATATAATATAATTTTAATAATAATAAATATATTTATAAAATATATTTTCTATTTATCTTGTAAAAAGAATATTTATATATTAAAGCTTATAAAACTAAATTATAAGTATATTACACTATATATTAAAAATATATATAGATTAGTAACAGACAGAAAAACTATCTTTATAAATAAATATTAAATTACTTTGTATTTTTATACAAAAAATATGTAGAAAAACATTTATAATATATTATTTATAGATAAATAAATAGATAGAATAGTAAATCTAAATATTATATAATAATAAAAAGCATAATATAATAAATATAATTTTTTTATAAGATTTTTATAAAGTTTCTACTCTAACTGTATATAAATATAAATATCAAAAAATTAGATTAATAGATTTTAACAGTAAAGAATTAAGCGGGATGATATATTAAATTAAGAAAGCTATTCTAAAAATTCTTAAAAAAACTAAAACATATTATAATTATATAATATAATAAATAGTATATAAAATAAATTTATTAAATTAATCAAAAAGACATAATATGCGCAAAGAATATTATAATAATTTAGCTTAATATAAAGTTAAATTATTATTAATTTAGCTTTTTTATAATTATTAATAATTGGTACTTAGTTATATAAATTACAATTAGTATTAAAATATAAAAATCTATATTCAATATTCTATATTTTATTACTAGAATTCTATAGGACTAGATTATAAATCTAATATTATTTATTATTAATCCTGCTTAATAGATAATAAGAATAACAGGTTAATAAAATTATCATATTAAAAATTAAAGATATACAAATATAAGGGATGAAACGTTAAGATAATATAAAGAATA